>NW_010394753.1:0-39261 GCF_000710305.1 Buceros rhinoceros silvestris
TATATTTGTATGGTAAATAATCACAAAATTACTAGGACAATTTTTATCCTTTCTGCTTTATTTTTTTCATAAACAATCTGAAAGCTATCTAGAAAAGTACCGAATCACTTGTATAAATAAATGAACGTTCTGGACAGAAAAGCAGGGTAGTAACCACAGGACAGGACAGTTTTCAGAATATAAGCGTATCTGAGTAAATGAAGCATTCAAAGAAACTTTGTATACTTCTCTGATTGTCTTACATACACGTCCACATTTTAAAAAAACATCATCTTTAAAACGTGAACTCTAAAAAACCTCTTGCTTGGCTCTTAACTATCCTAAGAAGTCAACAGGTATTCAACCAGTCAAGAATATTATTTCCATAATTGTCTTCAAATCTGCTTCCATTCATAAACAGATGGGGCTCAAGACAAACAGCTTGATGTCTAGCTGAGGTTCAATCCATACAGTTCGTACATTTCCTATAGCAACAACAATGCATGATCGAGGTGTTTTCAGAACACATATGCACTTGAAGAAAGTGGTGATGGAGCTGTGCACGTTTCATTTTACAATTCAGTAGTTTTAGTGCTTAGTAATAACACTGGAAAACTATATTAAGTTACATCCTCTGCTCAAAACATACCCTGCCTTCCAGTTTTCAGCTATTTTGAACTTAGTGTTTGTGCGTATACTCATATACCTGAAAAACATTCTATATCACATAAAATAATATTTATTGGTTTTCTCCCCCTGGCCCTTGCAAGAATAAATATATGGCTCTACAGCTTACTAGTGAAGATATTCTTAGCCTTATGAAAAATAATAAAATACATACTGAAATTGGGTTTGAAGCCCAAGCCTTTGTTTTTCTCTTCACAGTAAGCATCCTGGACTATAAACTTCTTTACTTTGAGAGTGGCAGAGCCCTGCAACAGGCTGCCCAGAGAGGTTGTGGATTCTCCTTCGCTGGAGACATTCCAAACCCACTTGGACATGATCCTGTGTAACCTGCTCGAGCAGCAGGGTTGGACTAGGGGATCATCTCCAGAGGTCCCTTCCAACTCCTACCATTATGTGATTCTGTAATATAGCTCCAGTTCTCAACCACATGAATTATTCCCAGCCATATAGAAAAGTTGCAGCAGAAGAAATGACAGTATTCCATATAATTTTACTCTGTAACTAACATGGTAGTGAGGACCCCAGGGACAAAAGGACTATTTCAAAGTCACAAAGACAGAAAAAGAAAGTCAACTAGTGCCATTAGTATTCTGGATGTGTTAATAGGAGATAGAAGCAGCTTCTTCTTTCACAACATTTTATAATTAATAAAAAATGCACATTCAGGTTGCCTCTCAAACAGTGAACTTAAAGAAGGTGCTCAAGCCTATGAAAACTTACTAGAGAAATGCATTTCAATCTTATGTCTCCCTAACTTCAGTAATTCAAGCATAATTTCTGCTACTACCGTTAGATTGTAATGATCCCCTTTTGGCAAACTTCACACTGCCTGCTTAATGTACAGTTACTTCCTCTGCAACAAGATACTTAAAATTAAGGAGCTATACTGTTGCCTAAACATCTCGTTGTACCTATCCCTATAGTTTTAACGGGACACTGGGTCATTTCATGAAAATGTACAACTTTCTTATACATTTAGTGCACGTAGATAAGAAGAGTATTCTTTCTGTTCATTTGGGATTGCAGTTAATTCACGACAACGTCAGTTAAATTTTATATAAAACAGTTAAGATCATATGACTTGCACTAGTTGGAAATTAAGAATGGAAGAAAAACCAGAAGACTAACTCAGACTCACTATAGATTGTTAATAATTCAGGAGTGAAAATGAATAGAGAGTTCAGTAATTGGAACTACTTTAAGAGTTTCAATGAACAGAGGAGCTGGAGAGCAGGGCAAAGTCATTCTCAGTTAAATGCATGACAATTATTTAGAACAATTTGAAGTGGTTTGGAGGAATTTTTCCTATAACCAAACCACAAACTTAAGTCTCTCCAGAAAAAGACATTTAAGAACCTGGACTGATTCTCTCCTCAGTTTCATCTGCATTAGGACCATTCTACATAACAGATTTTCAGTCTGAAAAGGTTTTGTTTGTAAAACATTAGAACAGTTTTTCATATTTTCAATTTCTTGTTATTCAAGAAAGAAACAGAAAAAAAGAATGTAAAGATCATGTTTTTCTTAACTTCAAGACAGTTTCAAATTTAGCTTGAGTTTCAAAAGACATAAAAATTACTTTTTTATTTGAGCCAAATCTATTTGTGGAGATTCTTGAAATGAATCAGATACTGACACAAAATAAGAAATCTTCTATAACTCATTGCAGTTTCACAGTCTTGTTATGCTACTAAAATAATCCTTTGGAAACAGGGAGAGAGATTATGCCTTTTCGTTCATGATACCAATGGGAGGACAAAGAGTGAGAAAATAAAGCTTTCAGAATTAAAACTTTTTTTTTTCCCTGTAAAGGAACAATAACTAACAAGTCAGTAACCCTCCACAAACATCCCCCATCCCCCAAAATCAGATAAACTCTTTAATAATTTTTTTTTATTTAGTCATTACATGGTTTGTTAAAATACAAAGTACCTTAGCTTTTAACTTCAACATTGTGAGGTAATACATAATTAAATATATTTTTGAGCTACATTTTTTTTGATCAAATGGATTTCGCAATTTTAGCAAAATTACCTCTGTTAATACCCAATAATTTTGTAATTTTTCAGTAAGCATAATTTAAAAGAAAAGAAAAATTTTTGTTTCAATATTACTGTTTGTCATTAAAATAAAGCTACTTTTAACTATACATTCAATGGCTAATTACTCTATGAAAGAGAACACCTTTGCCAACTTGAGATTCTAGCTGCTGGATCTTGCTATGCTTTTTCACTATTGTGGGGCTCTTGCGGTTGGTTGGATTTTTTAAATGAGGATATCACTAATTTATAAAAGTAAATCAGTGAGTTGCAGTTGCAAAAGCATATGTTTATGACACTTATTTTGATTTTATTTTAATACATTAACCTCACTTCACTTAAATAACGTATTTTTAAAGCTGGTTTGGTTGCATCATCACATTTACACTTGAGAAAAAGCATCGACATGTATAATTCATAGAATCACATGTGGCAACTTATATTCATTTTTCAGCCTAGATAATCCTCAAGTTGCACACGTGAAACTATAGTATGTGCATATATACTGAAGAATTGAGTCTTTACAAACAAATGCAGGAAAATAACTAATTCTTCATGTAAACACATATGTTCTGTTCAATGTGTAGTGGAAGGAAACGGAGATGGTGTTTGGTTTCTTGTTTTGTCTTTTAATTTCAAGTATAGAATAAAAAAAAAGGGACCCTTCAGAAGCATCAGTAAAAGCATGGTTAAATTTTGTTGAAGTTATGAGAATTGTTTTATTGTCAGAAATACTGTAACTAACTCCCCATATCAAAGGAAATGTTTACATATTAGCCATTATATTAATTCTGCAAGGAGCTTTAGATGGAGTGAAAATTAATGGAGGACTCCATAGTTAACAATGCTACTATACAATAATGCTTCCTTTGCACTTCACTAGAGGTGTAGCCAGTATACAAGATGATTTTAGTAAAAAAGACACCAATAAAAATAATCCTAAAATAGAAACATAGGCACAGACTTAAAGAAACATTGTCTAAATAGTAGCATTTAACTGAATTTGCATCACGTTAGCCAGAAATATTCACAGTCATCATTCATTCTCACTGAACATGGCAGACAGATATGGTAACAGTCATGATGGTCATCTAGCTTGGCAAATTATTGCAGTTCTAAAAATTAGATTAGTGTTATGAATTCAAAGTCACAGTTTTCGATCAAATAGGCTCACCACTGATTTTGCCTTCAGCTCTTTGTAGACAAGTGTATGGCAAAATGACTTTAACTTGAGGTTGTGGTCACAGTCTACAGATGTATTATCATTTACCATAACAGTGCAGCTATGTATGTTTTTCTGCCATACAGCTACACAAGCCTAAGGCAGTACATGTAGACACAAGCATTCTTTACAGAGTCAAATTTGTAAGATGGTGCTATGAATGAAAACTTTACTACAACTGGCTTAACCTTAAGTTGTTACATCTTTCTAATAAATGCACTTTACAGTTGTACATTTTGTAATTGAAGTATTGTCTCTGTACTCTGGACCAAAGTTTGATTTATTCCTGCTTTGCCAAAAAATTTTAATATTACAGATTATACACACAAACTCCACTGAACATGGAATGAGTCTACAACTCATAAAAGAACCTTCAATGAAATTGGTTGATTGGTTTAATTGCACGCTACAAAGTTATATGGAAGGATCATCTGCAGAAATTTTGAGCTTGGAAGCTCCAAATATTTCACAATAAAATCCATGAGAAAATAGAGATCATAGAATCGCAAAATGGTTTGGGTTGGAAGGGACCTTCAAAGATCATCTAGTCCAACAACCCCTGCAATAAGCAGGCACGCCTTCAACTAGGTCAAGTTGCCCAGAGCCCCATCCAGTCTGACCTGAAATGTTTCCAGGGATGGGACATCTACGACCTCTCTGGGCAACCTGGGCCAGTGTTTCACCACCATCACTGTAAAAAATTTCTTCCTTATATCTAGTCTAAATCTACCCTCTTTTAGTTTAAAGCCATTACCCTCGTCCTGTCACAACAGGCCTTTTTAAAAGACTGGCACCATCTTTCTTACAAGCCCCCTTTAAGCACTGAAAGACTGCAATAAGGTTTCCACAGAGCCTTCAACAGGTTGAACAACCCCAACTTGCTCAGCCTGTCCTCACAGCAGAGGTGCTCCAGCTCTCTGATCATTTTTGTGGCCCTCCTCTGCACCCTCTCCAACTGGTTCATGTCCTCCTTGTTGCTAAGCACTCCAGAGCTGGACACAGTACTCTAGGTGAGGTCTCACCAGAGCGGAGTGGAGCAGCTGACTCACCTCCCTCAGCATGCTGGCCATGCTCCCTTTGATGCAGCACAGGGTATGGTTGGCTCTGTTTGGGCTGTGAGAACAGGTTGCCTGCTCATGTCCAGCCTCTCAACCACCAGTATCCCCAATCCCTTCTTCACAGGGCTGCTCTCACCCCCTTCATCCCCCAGGCCAGGAGCAGGACCTTGCTGCATTCTTGAACCTCATGTGGTTCACATGGGCCCGCTTCTCCAGCTTGTCCAGGTCCCTCTGGATGACATCCTGTCCCTCAGGCATGCCAACTTCCCCACTCAGCTTGGAGTCATCTGCAAACTTGCTGAGGGTGCACTCAATCCCACTGTCTGTCATTGATGAGGATATTGAGCAGCACCGGTCCTAGTACGGATGCCTGAGGGACACCACTTGTCACTGATCTCCATCTGGACATCAGCACATTGACCACTACAGTCTGAATGTGACCATCCAAGCAATTCCTTATCCACCAAACCATCCACCCATCCAGTTCATATTTCTCCAATTTAGAGAGAAGGATGATGTGCGGTATTGTGCCAAAGGATTTACAGAAGTCGTGACATCCATACAGAGACATGACATCCATAGCTCTTTGCCTGTCCACTGATGTAATCACTTTGTTGTAGGAGACCACTAGGTTGGTCAGGCAGGACTTGCCCTTGGTGAAGCTATGCTGGCTGTCACAAATAACCAGGGTCCTCTTTTCTACCCTTTTTAAAACTGAGTGCAATAGTTCCCTTTTCCTAGTCACCAGAGACTTCACGTGACTGCCAGGACTTTTCAATCATGGAGACTGGCTTGGCAATTTCATCAGCCATTTTGACTTGGTGATCTTAAAGTTGTCTTCCAACCAGACCATTCTGTGATTTCGTGATTCCCTCAGGCATCGCTGATGCATCTCATCAGATCTCAGAGGCTTATGTATGGTCAAGATTCCTCAGGTAGCCCCCGAACCTGATCTTCTCTTACAGTGTGAGGGACTTTGCTCCTCTGGTCTCCATCTTGCAGTTCATCAACTCCAGAGGCATGAGTAGAGAGGTTATCAGTGAAGACTGAGGCAAAAAATGTTACTGAGTACCTCAGCCTTCACCTCATCTGTTGTTACCGTCTTGCCAGTCAGGTTCATTGTGAGAGGTGCATGTTTTCTTTAACCATCGTTTTCTGACTGATATGCCTGTAGAAACTCTTATTCTTTGCATCCCTTGCCAAGTACAACTCCAGCCATGCCTTGACCTTCCTGACCTCATCCCTACACAACTGGACAGTGTCCCTATACTCTTCCCAGGATCCCTGCCCGTGCTTCCGCTGCCTGTGCAGTTCCTTCTTGCCATTTAGTTTGACCAGCAGGTCTCAATTCAGCCATACTGGTCACTTCCCTTCCTTGCTTCATTTCATACGCCTGGCGATTGACGGCTCTTATGCTTTATGGAAGGTGTCCTTAAAAATCTGCCAGCTCTCTTCTGCCCCCTTGTCCATGAGGGCCGTTTCCCAGAGCTTATTGACTAACTCCTTGAAGAGCTGGAATTTCTCTTCCCTACAACTCTTTGCCTGACTGACATCCCTCAGGACTGTGAATTCCACCGGTGTGTGATCACTGCAGCCCCTGCTGCCTCCAATCTTGACATCATGGTTTAGCTCACTTGTGTTCGTGACAATCAGGTCCCATATTGCATCCCCTCTGGTGGGGCTGTCTATTTCCTGGCTTAAGATATTCTCCTCAGTGCACCCCAGGAATCTCTTGAATTGTCTATAGTTCACTGTGTTACTTTTCCAACAGATGTTGGGGTGATTGATGAAACTCTGTGAGCAGAAAGCCCTGTGTAGCTCAAGTAATAAGGCTTCATCTGTAGGCTCCCTTTGATCAGGCAGTTTGTTGTAGACATGAACCACAAGGTTCCCTTTATTGTCTCAGTCTCTAATTCTTACCCGTAAGCTTTCGGCCTGCTCTTAGCTGTTCTTCAGGGACAGCTCTTCACACTCTGTCAATTTTTTGACATAGAGGGCAATGCCTCTGCCCCTCTTTCTTTGCTTATCCCTTCTAAACAGCCTGCAGCCATCAATACTTGCACTCCAGTTGTGGGATTTGTCGCATGAAGTTTCAGTAATGGCAACCATGTTTTGGCTTTCTAGCAGCATGGTAGCTTCAGACTCTATTATTACTATCAGGCTTTCTCATTGTATTTGATATTGTATGTAAGGGGGTCTAGTATTCTAACTCCTAAGTCAGGAATTTTAAATGGGTGGCAGTGTCTGAAATATCTTCTCCAGACACCTGTGATCAAAGAGATGACAGTCTCAAAGCCTCTATTTCAGAGACCATGACAATCAAATGGAGAATTCTCTCAGTATGGTATTTCTCTAGTAATATAAAACCAGAAAAATATGACACTTATTCTTGACAGGAGGCTTATGCTTGGTCTTTCCCCGGGACAAGAATGGTGCTTGTCCTGATCCCATACATGCAAAAAAATTCTGCTCATTTTCATTGCTTACATACTGACTACTTCTTTATCCTACTGAGAAGTATTTCAAACAGGATCAAGAAGAAATGGATGAGAATAGGAGTTGAGAGGAGAGATAAAAATTTGTAAGACACTTCAAAATATATACATATTGGAGTATGGTTATAGGACATGGAATAAGTAAGTGTGGGAGATAAAAAGCTCTTCTATGGCATCCTTAGCCCTGGCAAAGAAGGTAGAATGAGCTTTTAAACCTTCCATGAACTAGTATTTCAGTTTTTCAAGTAATTACTTGTTTGGTTTTTTTTAAAAAGTGATAGATTATCAGAATAATAATACAGAGCTTTAAACATTTTTCATTTGAGAAATATTTCTGAAGAAAGCATTTTCTACTTATATCTTGAGTTAGACTTCAAGTGGCAGAGATTTTACTAAGTCTTCTAACAAATTGTTACAAGTATTAGTTGACCTGCTGGATCAGAAAAGCATTTTCTTTCTTTTTTGAATAGACTTCCTTTATGTTTTCGATCACTGTATAGCAATATGACTTTATTTTACTAGATTAAAGAGCTGTCTTCAGTCAGATACCTTTCCACAACTGGATATTTTGAAACCATGTTCAAGTCATCATGATTTACTGTTCAGTAATTGTACTGTTCAAAATTAACTGTAGTAATTATTATGCACTAACATTACTCATTCAAAAGAATGTTCAAAATGAAAGGCACTGGCTTTCGTGTCCTACAACAGTTATATTGTTCTGTTAAGGTTTTATTGTTAAAGAGTGGACTGTGGACTGCACCATTCTTTCTCAGCTACTGGTAATGGCTTTAGATACTTTTTAAGATTGTGGTTGCAAACCATCCTCACACTTGGCTACTGTCATCTTAACGTTTCTATTTGTGATAAGACAATAAGTAAAACATTTGTTGTCATTGTATTAATTGATCCTGTGAATCAATCCTCCAACAAGTTTAGGTTTGGCCCGTAAGAACGGGTGCATGTGAGTGTATGAGGTAAAGTCTCAGTATCAGATCACGTAATTGAATTAGCTGTATCAGTAAGCATAGGATTATTCATAACTGTAAGCATAACTCCACAGATACAACAACCCCCCTCAAAAGTAAAGGCACTGAACCCTTCCTGTTAATAGATCGTTTTTGCAGAATTGAAAACCGAGGTCCACCTGGAATATGCATAAGTGTAAACAGAAAAATCTCTGAAAACCGCAGTCTGCAACCCTCAATGAACATTAAAAATGTCCAGAAACATCAAAAAATTTAAAGTAATTGGAAAAAGTGGACTAACTTTGACCTTGATTTAACTAGGTATTTTGACAGCTGCAATAAACTAAATTGCCTCATGAATTCTATAATATTCTTTAATTTATAATAAACTGATTGTCAGTCCATCAGTTGCACAGTATGAAGTACCAAGATTTGTCTGCAAATTCCTGGAATGTCCGGACTACTTTCTGTGTCTGTAAAAGCAATTATTGAGCGATATTGTCATGGATGTGGATGTGACCAGTTTTATAACCAATCAATGATTGCCAACAAATACTGCGTGATAGCTTTTTCCATAAAGCCTGTCCCTTATCATAGCAATAACAATGATTTTCCTTCACCTCTATGTAAATTTGTTTCAGATAATCAATTTATCATCCTGCTCATAAAGAAACAAAATTCAATACCACCTACTTAATGCCACTAAACATATTTTCAGTGAGAACTGACAATTGTCATAGAGCTGATGGGTAACTTGCTCCAAGTACATTAACGCAAACATGTCTTAATACTTTTCTGTAAAGAAAATGGAGGGATGTTTTCTTCTTGTAAGAAGTTAAAACAATTCTACCTGTGCATGTGTTTTGAATTACTTGTCTCCTGTCAAATTCATGTAGCATCCCAACAGAACAAGTCTCTAAAAGCAAATACAGGGAAGAATGGCTTCTGAATTCACATCAGTAGAACTAGATTTTTCTCTGAGACAACAGATTGAACATATCTCTAGCACTTAATACAAGCTCAGCTAAACACTGCATAGTTACCTTTGTTTAAGGCTCTTTTTCTTTCATTTTGAGCTTGTAATCATTGGATCTCAGTTTGGGATTATTTATGTGAGGTTCTTTTTCGTTCACTGACTAGGACCTAGACCAATTCCATTTTCAGGATATAGGATGTGAATTCTATTTGCATATTTTTTCCAGAGTTTTCATTTTTACAGGCATTTTTTAAACTATGTTAAAATACTAATATCACTAATATGGCTAAGAACAAACAAGAAAACAGTTTCTGTATTAACATCTGTATCTAATACATCCATTTATATCTTAGCTTATTGTGGGAAATCTTTCCTCGTGCAATAGCTCTCACAGTTACATTATGTGCATTTCTCTAAGTATTTCTAGGTGCATAATATCCTTGAAAACAACGGTCTAAAATACTAAAAATTCTCTTCCACTAATAGAGCAGCACGTTTTGCAGTGACTTCTAATTTAAATAGAAAGCCACTCTCTGTATTGTGTCTTATAAAATCAATGAATGTGATGAGCATTCCCCAACTTATCAGATGCCTGTCTAAGTACTTGACCAGTGGAGTCGTGTTTATTTGAAGAAGGGCCACAGCTGACCCACAATCTAGCAAATTTTCATGCTGCCCTCAGCAGCATGTAATAACAGTATCAGTAGTGACAAGAATATTTTTGCCTCTTAAAGGAATGTGTAACACAATACACTTGCTCTAGTTACAACACTCCACTCTTCAGACATGAAGTGTTACCTTTGTTCAACACATTCATCTCCTTTGTGCATAAATACTGCTTTTTATTCCATCCAGTAGCCAACATTTATATACCAGGAGAAAAACAAAATACGACTACATTACCACTGAATAGCATGTCACAGGGAAAGGGAAATTGTTACCTGAATAATCATCACTAACTATCTATTTAGCAAGCTTGTTTCTCATATTATCTGATTTTTTTTTTATTTTGGCTATATTCTGTTATACGACAAACCAGAAGTGTGATACCTGATGAACGTTTTCAATTAGACAGCACAAAAACAAACACAAAACCCAGTGTTTAGGACACTTTTAGAAATGAGTAAATGATAAGTTTTATAGAGAATCTTAACCATAAAACCAATCTATCTGAAAACCTCACCCTTAATACTTTGCTACCCCCACCAAAGCATCTGATTCTTTCTGATAGAGTAATTATGCTTAAGAAACTTCACGGGAACTATAAATCTTTCTTTCTTGATTTATTTCAGCAGACAAATTATAAACAAGAGGACAAAACATGGATGTCTATGCACAAAGGAGTAACTTCATGAAAGGAAGGAATTTTAAATAGCAAACATCTCATTAATGAGCATAGCATCTATAGCTTTGCATGTCTGTAAATCATTTAGTTGTATAAAGCTTAGTTTCTCTACCCCCTACTGTGTTTGTTTTGCAATGTTCCACTAAGATGCAGATCCAGCAGCTCAAGGATTGCCCCATGGAGTAAAAACAATGCTTCATTTACTCCCTATGGCATGATCTGAGTCCTTCTGCCGAGTTTTCTTCCTTCCTTCCTCCATAAACAATATCTGCATATCTTAAAAGTAACACAAAATGAAAAATGTACCAGAATCTTTCAACATTCAGACTTTTCTCCTTTCCTCATATGTAAAGGCAGTATATGAAGTAAAACATGCAGGAGAGACTGCTTTTTCAATTTTGGCAACCTATTAAGAAACTCAAGTGTGTTATAGGACACCAAGATAAAAAAAAAAAGGCAAAAAATGCATACTGCTAAAAGATAAACACAGTATACCATAAAAATGGAGCAACAGAGGGATTATGGCAGGAAAAAAGGGAAAAGCACACACTTGCATGTCTTGGGGCAGTTACTGTTCCTTCACCTTTTCCCCACCTTGTCATCTTTAGTTCCCTACCTACAGAGCAAGTCTTTTATCAATGCAGTAATAAATCCATATGTGCAACCATCTGCCTAGCAGATGGGGCAGGTGCTGAGTATCGTCAATCACCAGCTTCAATTTATGCTTGTCATTATCGGGAGTTAATAGACTCTAGGGCAGGAGGTGAGCCGCGTACACAGCAGGAACAACAGCATGTTGTACCATGTTTGTTCACCCAGGGTCTCCAGAGAGAAGGGTGTTGTGAAGGAAGGAAGCAAAGGAAATAGTAAGCTTTTTCATATCATGTGTCATTACGTAGCAAACAGTAAGGGTTACCTGAACTTGCCAACAGATGTTACCTCTCTTGTACAGCACATCTCTTCCACCCCTTGTTCTCTGCACTCACAGAACACTATTCCCAAACTGTTAACATGTGAACTTATGAGCCATACACCTTTTTGTTGTTTTGGGGTTTGTTGTTGGTTTTTTGTTTTGTTTTTTTTTTTTCCCAAACACAACCAGGAAAAGAACATAAAGGTAAGTTGTCAGGAACAGGGATGTGGGGTGGGGGTAAACCCCCATCTGATGGTAATGGGCAGCTGCAGAAATGATATTAGATTGAGGTAAACATGTGAAAGGATGATGTAAGGGAAGAAAATTTTCTTTTCTTTTTTAGAGCCAAATTCTGATACTCATTTATTATCCAGACTAGGTAACACTGGGTTTCAAAATCAGCCTAATTTTTTCCTCTGTAGGTTTACACTTCCCTTGATCATTTGATGCGATGCTCAATAAAGAGTCAAGACTTACTGTAAAGAATCCCCACAGAAATCTGGGAAACTTCAGTTTGTGCAATGTTTCTCACTGAGGTGTCAATGAAATCTGCTTATGACTTACTGTCCACACAGTACACTGTCAGAGGATACGAACTCTGTTATTTAGTACTTTTTCTATAAATATAAAACATGGCACTAATAATCTGAGGCAATTATTTTCTCTGTGCGTTTGGTTACAGAGAGAACTTTCCATTTTGAAAGATGGTGAAATAAACTTAGAAAACACACTCAAAACAGAAGTCTTAACTATGGAGTTGTTTCTTCTTGATGTTCATTTTTTTTCCCCTGCTGAAAAAAATGAAACCAATTTCAACTGTGGGGGTTTTTTTATTATCATAACTTTAAATTTTTATTTTAGATTTTTTTATCAATATAATGTTCATCACATTAATTGAACTTTATAATGGACAGTCAACCATCTAGGGGGAAAAAAAAAAAAAGATTTCTTTACCTAAAGTCAAGGTATCTTCCTATCATTCTAATTTACTTTGCAGCAAGGAGCATCACCTGAGCAAACTCTCCGAATATGTAACAACAACATGTGATACCAGTTCCCTATTTTGATTTCTTCTTCTCTATTTAGCAATTCTGTGTGTTACAGAAAAGACAGCTCATCCATTAGAGATTGGGAATGCTTGAGCACAGAGTAGACTCCTTCCCCTTAATGTTAAAGACTCTATTTTCTTCCAGATTTTCACTGCAGTCGTATCATGAAGGTTAATTCTATTCCAGACCACAGATTTTTCCTGGTTAGCATGATGACTCACCAAAACCAGTCACTTGGAAGTTCTATAAATAAAAAAAACTGTATAAATAAAGAGATGAAAATAGAGCTATTTAAGTGTTTAAACAGAAGACAACTGAAAATGACAAGACAATAATCAATTCCCAGCCTTCCTCATATCCCAATTGATTTCTAGGAAGCTCCAGCTGATGGATTCAGCATTTGAGCAGTTCTTTTTTACTGTCAAATACCTAAGTATACATACAACTTTTGTACATATATAAACATGCACACACACACAGAGACATCTTGTTCCATCAAGAGGTTTTGCTTTTGATTTTTGTATTAAACGTATTGATTTCAAAAATCTTACAAGCTCCAAGGAAAAATATACAACCACCAACTAGATCACTAGAACAGACATCCCGAATAGTAAATAATAATTAATACAGAAACATTTTATACCATGCAAAACACTTAATAGGATTTTAGGAATTTTCTTCCAAGCAAGTCTTGTCAATGTATTTTCAAGCTTTTTCTTTCTGTTAGCTCATAAAAATCTGCAGCTAATGCAGATCTTTGCATCTCTTTGTCATAATAGCACATTTATCTCCTTTCAGAGTCACACAAATGTACTCTCTAAACCTTGTAAGTATGCAGGCCCTGACTTAACCTTGTTTTTTGACCTAGAGGTCAAAGGCTTGAAATCTATACCAAAAAGATGAGTACCAGCTGTTGATATTCTGAATCTCTCAGCCCATGAAGGAATATATATTTTTTCTTTATGCTGCACATTCAAAACAACACAAAGATATTTAAAATTAAAACCAGAAATTGGGTGCCATGAATTCAGGCAGAGAAGAAGAATGAATAAATAGTTTCACTTTGTCTGGTCGCTGTGGCATTTTCATAAATTAGATGCAGACAATAAGGACAAACCATTGAAAAGTGCATCATGAGTGGAGATGGTAACTGTCTCTACTGATATATTGATTTTCACTGGCAATGGAGCTCATAACATAAGGATTGTATCTATAAAAAGCAGATCCTGATTCATCTAGGAGTTCTACACACAGTCCAAGCAAAGTTTGTTTCCTAACTTTAAATTGCTAGCATTTTCCTGGTGTCTATCCTTACAACAAAATGAAATGGAGAAGAAATTAAAAAAAAAAAAAAGTCACATGAAACACAGGAATTAAAGGAAATGGGGAAAAAATCTTTAAGACTCGGGATAGAAACTGAGATGTAGTGCTTTTATTATACAGAACCAATGCTATCCCTGTGTAATATACAGTACTAATACTAGTGTATCACCGTGCTTTTGGGTAGAAGTAGAACCCCACTGTGTTAAGTGTTACACCAAGCATAGAGTAAAAAGCCTTCACGTGAAGTCCTTTTGAGCAAGTAGACTATGCAATTGTTGTTCTTATAACCACTGATTTTTTTAATAAAAGCCTTCACAGGACAGGACAGGACAGCAAAATCTTCCGCTGTTTAGTTTATGTAACATTTTTATTCTCTAGCCTGCTAGAACAGTTTGAGCAGGGATCATGCTGATAGATTGCAACAACTGCTGTGCCTTCAGGTTTATCAGACTATAGTGCAATGACTGATCCTTTTCCATTTAAACCTGAGACATTACAAAACCGCAGCCACAGTAATTATTATTCTCTCTCTGTCCTTGAGTTTGCAGATAGCTACAATCTGCAAGACCAAGACTGTCACAAGGCCTGATCGTAACCTCATTTATGTTAATGTAAATTGAGAATAATCCTACAAAGGCCAGTGGAAACCTACTGAGGCAATATTGGTGTGAAGTGGCTTGTGAAGTGAGACATGAAACCATGGTTTTTTGTACAATGAATTGCCTCATCCACAAGAAAGCATGTAGAATTGGAACAATTCATAATGCACAATAATAATGAATATAACTATGTATAATTAATTTTGTTATAAAGCAGTACTTTTTCAGGGCTGTTCCTTGTCTCCTGACTCCATTACTTTTTCAATTTCTATTCCATTTCTATTTTATTATTAAATGGTTGCAGTGAAACTGCAACCATTAAAATAGAATTATAAGGTGTGAGGGCAAAAAAAAAATAAATAACATTATTGTCCAGAACTTCAATTTTAGTTTTAAACACAAGTCACAGGAGAGATAGTTTAGACATCAATTTAGAAACAGCAGAGTATTGTTAATACTTCTAAAAATCTGAACTGACATGTATAGGGATTTTAACAAGAGAGTTGTATGCTTTCTAACCAGAAACAAGTAGAATAAAAGGATTTCAGGTAAAGTTTACAAAATATCAAAGCAATTTTTTGTTTTAACACAGTTTTCCTTAATCATAACTCAACATTATCAGAAGAAATTAATATTCTTTGTTATGTAAAAGCTGTGTTGTTTCCCAGTTCTTTGTATGGATATCCCTTGAACATCAATGACCACCACAGTGAATCAAGAGAGAATAAAGTATTGCAACCTGTGCTTCATAAATAAGTATTAAAAATTCTGAATATATTTCTAGATTAAACTGTGCATTAAATATTTTTCTCATCTAGGACAAAGGAAGGAGTATCACCACCACCCCTATAAAAAGATCATTAGAAAAAGAATGGACTGTTAGAACATACTGCTCACCTCTAAGTAGATGAGATTCCCTTTGGGAATCATACCCTCAAATATCACAACCCTGCAACAATGCTCAGCATCTCCTTGTCTAACTATTTGTGTCTACTTCCTAAAAGCAAGAGATGACATTGCACTCCTGTGCACAACGTCTGGAAAAGAGAAAAACACAGAAACAAAGGCCCCACAGTACCTAAGACGAACTGAAAGATTTAAAGAAATAGGTGGCCAGAAGTGAAATTCAAGACCATTAATATGCCAAATGCACATATTTAAAACAGTGAAAACAGAGGCAGATGCATTTGAAAGTCCATTCCTCTAGGCGAGTGATCCCTTTGCTTTCTAAGGGACATAGTATAAGGCAAAAGTGAGTACCACTGGGACCTGACCTGGCTGTTACAGCCAGGTTGATCATTATGTGCTGCACTATATTGTAAGAGTGATTAATTGTTTCCAAAGATATTCAGCATCACAATCAAAATTTTTACCGAGAGTGTTGTCAAAACATTTAACATATTTAGATTTTTAGCATTTTGGATTTAGGAATCTGCTGTCTTTCTCCTCTCTTCAGACGATGTCTTTACATGAAATTATACAACTAATAGTAACACACATATATAAATATGAACTCAAAACTTATAATAATTTGATTCCTTCACCATTTAGTAAGTCAGATGGATAGTATGAAGAATCATCCTGTTATCCTTCCACCTAGTAGTGATCAAAGATCTTCAAGCAAAAGTCATAGAATCAGAATTTGGCTGAGGTTGGAAAGGAGCTCTGGAGATCATCTTGTCCTAACCTCCTGCCCAGGTAAGGCCACCTAGAACTGGTTGCCCAGGAACAAGATGGTTTCTGAATATCTCCAAAGAGGGATAGCGCACAACATCTCTGAGCAAAATGCCTTACTATAAGATTGTGCAGCTTCATGTTTGACTCTGAATCATTTCGCCAATTTTAATTCAATATGCCTTGCATAGTTTATCGTTCACAGGGTTACACTTTTATAAAAAGCTCTTGTTCATTTGAGGAAGGAAAAACCCCACATTTTTACTAACTTAAATATGATAAGGGAGCAAGAAAAAAGAGTTTGTAAATCATAATTGTTTTACCCTTAAAGAAAAGACAAACTGAAGAGCCAGAAAACAGGAAGAAACCTGAGAGTAAGAAGTTTGCTGCACACATTCTACCAAAATAATGCTAAATATTAAATTTGTCTGCAGCAAGCTAGATATTAACTTCCAAATCATCCAGCCATAAACATCTTTGAAAGGCTATGGTTCCCAAATGAATTCCAGAGGGAATATGGTTGATAAGAAAAGTCTATTATTGTTGCATGAACACAATTTAACTTTACTATGTGGGGCGGGGCAAATACTGCAAAGCAACATTTAAAAACCTTAACTCATAGTTATACAGCTGAATTTATTGAAAATTCATACATAAATAAGTTTATGTATGAAAGTTTATTGTATGGGTAAGCAAGTCAGATCTAGCCAGAATTTAAGTCTGACATGTGGCCTACAGAAAATGATCTTTTGAAAGCGTGTTGGTGAAACATATTCTATGGGACAGTACTCATACTGTAGAGTTTGACAAAGAGAAATGTTTAATACGTTGCAAAATATTTTCATGCAGGTACTTCCAGCTTTTGTGTGTTTAAATTTAGGTTGGGGTGGGGCAGGACATTCTGAAAACAGACACAGGAATTCAGCAAGAAAAATGTTTAGGTTTTTGTAGATTTCACAAAGATTGGCTATGCTTTTGAGATAGCATGAAGAGCCTAAATCAGAAAGCAACAAATGTTTTAATGAATGTTAATGAAACAGTATCAGATACTGATGTTAGAAGTTTTTGAGCAAATTATTCAAGATTTTCAAGGCAGGAAACAGACTAGATGAGATAAGACAGAAGCTGCCAAGAAATACTAGATCAACTGTATCACATTCTGGGAACAGAACAGTTCGTATAGAACAGAAATGAAACTGTGTGCATAAGTTATTTCTGAACATATTCTGAAATAACATGACTCAAAGTCAAAACCAACTGATGTTATCTTGTACCAGACTACATAATTCCAGTTCAAAATCTAAAGTAATCCTAAAAATATTTATATTAGCAGCTGTATAGATAAATAATGGACAAGTGCAGTAGAGGAAGAACAACAATAACAAAAATCAAGGGAGTTAAATAACACATACTAGCAAGAATAGAAGTTATGTTAATGTAACTATCTGAACTTATGCATAAAAAAAGATGGTGCACAACATGAACTTGCCCATATGACAGTGCCATCACTTTTCATGCATTTTCATCTTTGTTAGGCTATTACTTTATGTTATCAGGCAAAGGTTCCCTGGCTGTTCAACACAAACTATATTTTTACTGGTCTTTAACAGATTCTTTGACCATCTCTTTTCCCATGCAATCCATTCCGTGGATGTTTTTCCATTCCATTAGACAAATGTTTAGTAGTAGACCTCTACTAATAACCACTGGTGTGCTTTTCTTTCTTTCCTTCATTTCTTTTTTATAAGTTTCAGCTAGAGTTCTGAATCCAGTCTTGTCATTTTATTTTTATTGAACATTTTCTTTGGGGCTGTACGTTATGCACTTAATAAAGCTAGTATAAAGCCTGAGAAGCTTGCTCCTCCCTGAATCTTCTCTTGCAGAGGTAGAAAGCCTGCTTAGCTTTCCATGTGTTTCAAGATACACATGGATACAAGACACACAGGGCACATGATGCAGATGGATTTCCTGATAGAAACATGTTAAGACTGATTTGCCTTTGTAACAACATAGAAATAATCACATCAGCTTCACCTCTCAAATTCAAACTACGGATCAGAAAGCAATATTCTCGGTTAAGGACTCCCAAAAACCTTCACAAGAATGAGTGTGTATAACATATGCTCTTGCATTTCACAAGTATTAAATTTATAAAGCAAACATATGAGGAAAAAGCATAAACTGTTTAAGGAGGAAAAAATAGAAAACCAGAGCAAAACAAATAAGATAGTATATTCTGATTCATAAAATCAGACAAGATGGATACATTGCTACAGAAAATATGATTCACCACCTAAATACTAATAAACAAGCAAGTCAAAAACAAGCCATGGTGTTCCAGAACATCCACTAATTGTACTCAGATATAAAACACCACTAGAAGCCTGAAATCATATAAAAGCAGAGGACAGAATCAAAAGCCACATTATAACAAACCAGAAAAAGTGCTTCTGAAGCTAAAAATAGATGACTTGTGTACAGAGCTGAGATGATAAATAACTGAGATTATAACAAAACCAAGCCACAGAAATAACATTTGAAATGCACCTTGTTCTTAGGTAATTGAAACATCTCAAGGGGAAAGACTGTGATATAACACATGACATCTAATAAAGAAAGCAAAAATAAACAAATCTTCCCCTCACCCCAAATCTACAACACTTCATGGACATGAGAGAGAGTGGAGACCTTGCAAAAAATACTACATGAAAAGATTGTATCTAGTCTGAAGTCAAAATAATAAATAAAAAAAGACTGAATCCAAAAGGAAAAAAGTATTACTCCAATCTAATCTGTGGGTCTGCTGTAGGTGAATGCTAAATATTATATTAGACTAAGACAAATTCAATGTCACAGTATTATTTTCATGGAGTAATAAAGAACAAGAATATTCTTTAGCAGCTCCTGAGACCAAAGCAAAACTGGAAGCAAATTATTCAGGCCTTCTGTAATTTAAATTGCACTATAAAGAAAACATTACTAGGCTATGCCTTCCACAAAGACTGACGTAAACAGGTAGTGGAAGTAAGATACAGGATAGTGTTTTGTAAGTACTTTAATTTTACAGACTTTTCTATGACATGGAGAATCACTTATTGAAAATGCACTCATCCACCCTCAGCTGGGTTTTTTTTTACTCCTACTCTCTTCTGATCTTCATGCATATGCTGACACTGCTTACAGTACAGTCAGTATACACACTCCTGGCCATGGTATTACAATACCCCTATTCAGACCATTTTGGAATTATTAAAACTTCGTAATCTTCTCTCTAGTCTATCAGTTGCTAAAACATGCATTTATTATAAAGGGTTTTTTAAGATTATAGTGAAGCACTGATACAGGAGGTATTACTGATAACATTATAAGTAAAATATCATCTGAAAGGAACAACAGTAATATTATATTTGATATAACATATTAATAAAGTAAATGTATTTATTTTAATTAATTGTTTAGTATATCTGCTATTATACTACCACCTAATGGTAAAAGATAATTAATATAGCACACAAATACATAAAGATGCCTAACAACCCCTGCTACTCAAACACTTGCAACAAGCAACATCCGTTTCTTTGTCTTTTCTAGGTATCTTATTTCTTCCTGCTTTAAGACATGCTTTGTACTCCTTTGTTCAGACTTCCATCTTTTCCTAAAGCAGTTTTTACTGCTTTAGTTACATTTCCCAGTCATGGATGATTAGACAAGCATATGTCATTACAGGTAAGGTCACACTAGTCCTGTGTTCAACAATATAGAAATTCCTTGGCCGCATACAGTTTCACTGGCAGTTGCTTTGAGCTATAAAATTCTATTTCTATTTAAAATAGAATATTAACCTTCTTCCCATTTTATTTTTAAGACATATTCACTCAATCTTAGAGAAAAGGGTCTAGACGGTCTTGCTGGACAAGCTGAGGAGGAGCAGCAGTATATACTTGAGGCAAAGAAAGCCAACCAGATACCTGGCTCTACTGGGCACGAAGAGCATGTTGAAACAAATGATCATTCTCTGCTATGCAACATGTTGTGGGAGGGTGTATGTGTCTAGCTATGGCTTCTTTAGCGCAAGACAGACATTCTTTTCCTGTTTTTTCTCAGAAGAGGCACCTAAATGATTAGGGGACTGGAGCATGTGACACAACAGGAGAGACTTATAGACTTTGGTTTGTCTAATCTTGAAAACATATCAAAAGCAGATCTTGCGTAGCCTTCAACTACCCAACAGGAGAACATGGAGAAGGTGGAGACAGTCTCCTCTTGAAGACACACATAAAAAAGCAGCAGCAATGGACACAAGTTGCAGAAAGGGAGATTTCAATTAGATATCAGAAAAAAACAAGTTAAGATGAGGCTAGTCGAATACTGGACAATGTTACTGGTCAGGCTGTGAAATTTCCATCATTAGATACATTTGAATCGTGACTGGACAACACCATGAATAAATTGCTTTAAGTTGGCCATGTTTACAAGCAGATCTTTTAGTTACCACACTGAATGGTTTGTCTGCTGCTTTAATAGGCTGTTTCAACCCATCAAAGATTTCACATGGAAAAAACTATCACCATCACCTTTCTGAACTTCTTCCTACATTCTCTCAACTTATCCATGAATGTCCCGGTTTGAGCTAGAACTTCCTGGTTTGGGCTGAAACTTCCTTGTTTTGAGAAGTGGACAAATAGAATTATCCTCGACCCTTAACAATGACATAACAACTGAAATATACACAAAAACTTTGTCCAACTTTTCTGCTAGTATGGCTCAGCACTGGCTGCTTCAGAATGAAGATTCCTATTTGTTTCACCCCTTCCCTCCTCTTCGTGCCATATACATCATATTTTTAGGCTAGAGGTAAGGAATTTTTTTTTTTTTTTTTTTTTTTTTGGTAACAGAGCCTGAAGTTAAAGTAGTAAATTATTGCCTGCTAATAGCCAGACCAGAAGTAGATATTTAGTTACCTGACGTATTTTTATATGGTTCACATAAAGTGTCATGAGTAAAGGAAGTGTATCAGAGTTTATGTTCTGGCTGCTGTTTCATCTTCTGAAAGTGTGCTTTTCAGATACCTTGGAAGCAGTGAAACACTGGCACAGTTTTCCCAGAGAGGTGGTAGAAATCCCAACCATGAAAACATTCAAGGTCAAGCTGGACAGGGCTCTGATCAACCAGATCTTGTTAAAGGTGACCTTGTTCACTGCAGAGGGGGTGTGTGGACTACATGACCTTTAAAAGTTCCTTCCAACCCAAACTATTCTATGATTCTACGCACACACAATGACAACTTAGAAGAAAAAAATAACCATCCCTGGAGAAATAGAACAATTTTAATTTTGCCTAAACAAACAAGCAAAAATAAAGCCCCAAACCATAAAAAAGAACGAAACAATATGCTTACTGAAACATGTGTTCTTTGATAACACAAACTACAGATGGGTTTAACCTTAGCTAAAGAGAAAACAGATTAATTAATTTTGCTGCATATTAGATTTCAATAAAAAATATTTGCTTGTATTCATGATTGTATATACATTTCTCCCAATTAACAAGTGATAGAACAAAAGAAAATGGACTCAAGTTGTGTCAGGGGATATTTAAGTTGGATATTAGGAAAAATTTCTTCACCAAAAGGGTTCTCAAACATTGGAACAGGCTGTCCAGGGAAGCAGTGTAGTTCCCACCCCTGGAGGTATTTAAAGGTTGCGTAGATGTGGTGCTTCAGGACATGATTTAGTGGTGACTTGACAGTGCTGGGCTACTTGATGATCTTAAAGGTCTCTTCCAACCAAAACTATTCTATGATTCTATGATTTTTGAAGACTGCAATAACCAGAAAAATAAAATTATAGCACATAACCAATATTTTAGTTTCAATTCCATTTTTTATTTACAGTTATTAATCTGAATTAAAATTAAGCCCTCAGATTAAGAACTTCCTTGATGCATGTGTTAAAGCACAAATATGTGATTAATCTGTCAACTCTAGTCATTACTACTGCAATTATAAAACATGGATATCTGTTTATCCATTTTAGTACTGGAGAAATATACCACTGATAGTAAATGCTTTCAAAAGCTAGGTACTAAATTGAATACGCTTGTCCCTTTTCTCCAACTCTCTGTCTCAGTATTTGAGCAACTGACCATTGATATTCTAAATAAAGTTCAAAATAAATGTTCCAGATCACAGAAATACTATACATACATTAATATATAAAATATGTGTAATTTAAATCTGCATAGTCATATAACTGAGATAAAAATTATTTTTTAAGAAAGGTAATTTTTGAAAAAATAATTAATTATAAAATTATAAAACTGCTAATAAGATGATATTGGATACCAATATTGCAGAGTATTATTATTTTTAAAAGAAAAGGGATACTTAGATATAGACATGTAATTACAGAGAACTTAAAAGGAGCTGAATTTACTTAAATAATAATTTATTTTCATTTCAGCTTGAATTTCTCATGTCACATGCAATTCTAAACATGTCAGGATCTTAAATCTGTGTTCTTAAATGTTTTATCTGTTTCATAACCTCTGGTTTTAAACTGAATATGCATCCTGCACTTGGTTGTCCTTCCTGTGTACGAATGTCTTCAAGATTCTAAGGGAGCACTCTGTCCTGTTGTGTTGATGTCTGTAGAGATGCTTTGTTAAGACAACCTTCTGATTTAATGTTTCTGCTGCATCTCTTGGCTGAAAAACTCAGTGTGTACTTGGCTATAAGCATTTCCTTTGCTGCAGTGCTATAATGCCCTTGTTTGATGAATTAAGCATTCTGACATTTTTAAAGCACAGTTCTGATGTTTTATCCTATGAGCACAGTGTATAGAACCAACATCAACAGTTACTAGGAAAAGCTTGAGGCTTATGACCACTTTTGTTGAGTTTACCTTTCATTCCACATGAAGTAAATGACTTGGAAATTACAGGTCTGCCCTTGCAAAAGTGAACAGGAAGTCTGACAAAGTAATTCCCGGATAATCACAGCAAATTAGTCTTTAAGTCTGCTGACATGAAATGATTCTTACTGGCTTCAAGCCTGAGGAGTAGGCATAAATCTCAAATCTCTTATCATAAAATAGCAGTATTAATTGGTAAATCATAACTAAGGAGAAGTTAACTTTTTCTCTTTTTTTTTTTTTCCTTTCTTCTTTCTATTTGTATCCTGGTTTAGAAATGCAGTTTGCCAAAAATTATGTGTACATGTATACAGTGTAAATGCACTCTGGTCAGTTTTGAATACATATCCACAACTGGAAAGTCTACCCACACCTTGCTTTGGAGCTGTATGTGAAAAATAATAATAATAAATTTTTTTTAAAAAAATCACTTTCCAGCTGTGGACGTGGAAACATTTTATTTTACGAGATACAGCTTCTCACAATTACATGCAACCCAAAATGTTGCTCTCTGGACACGTCAACTTACCCTGAGAGAAGCCTAATGTGAGGTTAAAAAATTGCCAAAACACCAATCTGTTTTAGTAGAAGCATGCACTCCAGAGTTTTACACAGGGATCTTGAAACTGTCCGTCTCACACCAGGGACTGATGCCGATGAATTAACTGCTGAAAAAGCAACTATCAGATAATTATGAGACAGACACACCAAGTTGGTCTTGTAAATGCGTGCCTGTTCCAGCATGTTTTGTAATTGCGCTAGTAGTCCTGGTTTGAGTCTCTGTGTATTTGTCTGTTTATGTGCAAGATATTAGATGCAGTAAAGCAATGGAAAAAAAAAAACAACTATGGTGAGTCATATATCATTAGAGAAGCATGACATTCCTTTCCACATTCTGCAAATGCAGGACTGTGAGTAGTCAGCACTGGTACCACTAACTGCACCAAAACAAACTTCATTATGACACAAGGGTTTTTTATTTGGTTGATTGGTTCAGTTTGTGATGTTGGGGGAGTTGGTTTGTTTTCTGAGGATGGGGGCTGTAGTGGTTTTTCTTTTTCAAAAAAAATACTGGTAGTGATATTCTTACAGCTACTATTTGGAAACCAAACCTAGTATTTTAAATTCTTGTACAAATATGGTAAGTAAACTGCTCAGATCCTCAGAAGTTTCCCGTCACAGATTTCTTTTCTCCTCTCAAAATTGTATCAGTTTAACTCTATACATACAAAGAACCACTACTTCTATCTTGGAGAAAGAGAGGATTTAATCTCATAAAACAAAGAAAACTCTGTAGTCTCCAAAGTCAGTTCATAGCATTGGTGTGAAGAAACACTTGGTGAGAAGAAGCACAGAACCTCTTGGGGATAAGCTAACACTCAAAGCATGTCCAAACGGATGGATGGATGTATAAAAGCTTACACACCTTCTAGATAAGTGGCCTCATAATTACTTTAAAAAGTAGAAGTCCGAACATACTGATGATCAACTGCAGGAAGGGAACACACAGAGGACCCAAAGACTGATGTCTGAAGATACAAGGCTTTATATAAATGAGAAACATTTTATGCCCTTCAAAACTTACAGTTTAATTAGAATAGTCAACAAAAAATGGACAAACACAGAACGTAAGTTAATACCATGCAGGACTGAACACTAAGACGGTGATAAAGGAATGCAGTAAACTGACACCATAAAAATACCTGCATCCATATGGGCTGTACCCCAATGCTCTTACAGTCCAGTGAGAGTTAACTGCTACTCCTCAGCTCTCGGTTTGAAACTTTGAGTCAGAAGGACCTGTAAAACGGACTTCAGCTCCCTTTGTACCCACTCCCAGTGAAAATCTCTCAGCCAATATGCAAAATTTTAAAGATGTAAAGTTTAAAGATCAGTCTTAGTCCAGGCAGCAATTGCAGCACTTGTATTCACAGAATCACACAATAGTTGCAGTAGGAAGACACCTCTGTAGGTCATCTAGTCCAATGCACCCTCTCAGAGCCATGCCCAGTCAGGTTTTTAATATCTCCAAGGATGGAGACTCCATAATCTTTGCTTAAACTGTTTGAGCATTTGACCACTCTCACAATAAAACAGTTTCCTGTGTTTAAACAGGATTTCCTATGTTTCAGTTCATGCTCACAGCCTACTGTCCTTTCACGGGGTACCACTAAGAAGGTTGGATAGTCTGGGTCTGACATTTTTATTTGCTCTAATCAGATATTCGTACACTTTGATAAGGTACTCCTGAGACACCTTTTCTCCAGGCTAAACAATTCCAGTGATATCAGCCTCTCCCTGTATGACAGATGGTCCAACATCATCTCTGTTGTCCTTCTCATTCCAGTATGTCATGTCTTCCTTGTATTTGGGAGCACAGGCTTGGACACAGCACTCCAGATGTGTCTCAGCAGTGCTAAGTACAAGGAAGAATCACCTCCCTCAACACACTGGCAATGTTCTGCCTAAAACAGCTAAGGAGGTTTTTGGTCATCTTCGCCACAAGGGCGCATTACTGGCTCATGTTCAACTTGTCGCCTGCCAGGACTTCCTCATTCTTCTCTGCAAAGCTGCTTTGCAGCTGTTCAGCACCCAGTCTGTTCTGGTGCATGAAGTGGCACTAACACCAGCTCCAGGAGTTGGTATTGCATGTCATTGGACTTCATGAGATGATTGCTTATTGGCCCATTTCTCCAGCCTGTTGATATACCTCTGAATGACAACATAGCTATTGAGCTTATCAGCTGTATCTCATGTACACTGATAACCACAGCTCAAGTTTTGCAACAAAATGATAAATTCTGTGAAGAATCTACCCCAGTGAGTTAAAGTACATGAAAATTGCCTGAACCTTGTGATTTCTTAAGTTGTGTGTTACATATGGCAAACTTCCACATTAACTTAGGGCTTCCCCTACTCTCCAAAACAACAAATTCCAACCTGTCCCTGGTCAATATGGAACGAAATCATGTCTTGAGATATCCTGATTCTTTGATGATATCTTTGACAATGAGAATCACTGATGATGCTGTCACACTGGCTTAAGACTTTTGTTATGTTGTACATAAATTGCAAAAATTACTAAACTACCCCAGAATGAAAAATTTCCTGTCTGTATCTACTCTGATTTCCAGAATAGCAACAGATTTGTAGAAGAAATTCACATGTCCTTGACCAAAATATATTCTGAAACAAACCCCAAAAAGTCTTGCCAAACTATATATATACATACATGCTTTCAAAAAGAAATTTCGCATATCATCATCATTAAAACACAGAAAATCAGGAACTTCAAAGACAACCAGATAAGAGATCCTTCCATGCCTTACCATGCAGCTCCAAACTGTGAAACATACTTAATCACTTATCTATGTACTCAACGTAGTTTTTGCAATTGCCAAATACCTATTCCAGCTTACTTAATCTACAATTACGTGATTTAAAGCAGCTGTTCAATTTCTCATCTTCCTCTCCAAATAAGCACTTCAATCACCAACTTATCATACGGTCAACAGAGCTTGACAGAGAGGAGAATCTGGAACTCCGCAAAAGGAATTCACATGCTCTATCAATATGACTAGTGAAAAAAGAGTAGTCTTCTATCCATGCATTGAAAGATGGAGCTAAGGTGCTTAACTTAAGGTGGTGGATCTTCTAGAAGACGGACATATCTGTGACACCTCAGTTATTTCCTACCAACTAACTCAGAATGCTGTCTTCTGAGAGTCTCACTTCAGCAGATAACCGCATGGAGAGAGGCATAAAGAGCTCAGGCACACAATCTAAGATAAACTCCCCAGATATTGAGCTCTCAAACAAGCTTTTGGGTTGTGTGATACACTTTTGCAGGTCTGTTCCCAGATATCTGTTTTTATTGACACCAAAATATCTTTTAAATTATAGCTTGATACAGTCATATGAAGACATAGTTATCTGTTATGCGTATTCAGAGCCAAACTGATAAGAGCAAATGATAAAAGCACTGAACACTCAAAAATTTTTGTCACCTACATTTCACCTAACTTAAACTAATTTGACTGAAAATTAAAGTCCAGCACGTCAATAGAGTGTCAAAGATTTCCTGCAGAAGTATGAGAATGAGGAGCACAGTGGTGAAAGTAGTAAGACAGATAAAAATTTTCAACAGTACAAGGAGACACATAAAATACAGCAACAATTAAATCGAATGGAAAAGGTAAAACACAGTTGGCTTTTTGCTTCATTAGAGACAGAATAAAAGAATAGAGAAAGAATTAAAAAAACAGAGAAGAGTGTGCAAAAAAAGTGGCTATGCAGACAGTTTTAGAATCAAGAGGTGAGAATTGCCCACTCTCCAGAAAGGGAACATCTAATGTAGTCTTGTAGAAGAGCAAACTGTGCTATTACATATATTATTTTATTTATACCCTCATCTGTAATGCATCTTTTGCCCAATAATTACCTTCCATAAAGAATAGTGAGAATTAGTTTTACAGTGAATGTTTGATTGGTATTCCTATTGTACATAAGATGACAAAGTTCTTATGCTTTAAAGGACTTTAATGTCAAGGTTAGTAACTGGTACTCTGGAGGTGATTCATAGAGTCGGTAGACGACAATGTGAACAAAATACGCAGCGCCATTTCTTTACCCCATTCCACAACACAACTGCAGCCAACACACACTCAAGATATATAACTGGTACATATTTGAAATGAAAATCTGTCTTGTAAAAGTTGTAGTTATATTTGTATCATGACTGTAATCCCTTGTCATGACCACTGCACAAAAAAAGAAGAAGCAACACCAAGCCTTGTTTTCCACAGCCTTCACTTTCGAAAGAGAGAAGTGTCTGTCTTACTAAACTCCCAGCACAAAATGATACCGATTATCCTCCCATGAAACGTGCTTATTTGTTTGCTCTCACTATTCACTGAACATTCTTTACTAAAGAAGGACTTGTTCTTTGCTGGACAACTTATTTATTAAAGTTAGTGATGGTGTTATCATGCTTACAGTATAATAGTAGAGATACAATCCTTCTTCATCATGCCAAAAGCAGACAAATTATTGTCATGTTGCAATTAACATGAATAAATACCTTTATCAAGTTTTCTAGTCTTGCCTTTCATAAACTAGACAGGAACCAAACAGGAGAAAATGTTAACAGAGCAACAACTCTGCAAGCCAAGGCCTGGACATTTACCCCAATAACCCAAAAAATGGATGTTTATAAAGCTGACAGGCCCGTGTGGAAGGGGTTCTGATGATCAGAAAAACTGGTGTCTCTGCAAAAGTAATACATGAACACCTTTTAAAATAGCTTTCTTATTACTTTTGTTAATTTTTAAATCTTAATGAGCCACACAATACCACAGGTACCCAAATCTCGATCCACAAACAACAGTGTAGCAGCTTGGCATATTTAACATTAGGTATTCATGAAATCATTTATCAGAAACATTTTAATAAACTTGGGGGATGGGGAATGTAAATTTGTAAAGTTGTTTTCTTGGTGGTTTTGCATCTTAAACACATTTTAAATGTTCTTTCTTTGTTCAGTTACCGATTTGCAAAATTATGTACAAATTGAGATTGCACATACTTTAAAGGTATTAAGTCTCAAATTGTACTAGCATCTGTACCATATAACATTTGCAAGAAAATTCTCTCAGAAGGCTTCTTGGGTTTTATTTGCAGTACTTACATACGACTAATAGTATGTAAGTAAACTACTACATTACTGAAACCTAAATTATGCTTTCTGACTGTTACTTGCATTTTAAAACACAGTTGGTGCCAGGTTAATAGTGACTTCAGTCAGCAGAATTGTCTCACTATCATACTAGAATCCCTACAAGAAGGGATTGTTGTGTAGCCAAAGAATGCAGTTTGATATCCACCTGCCAATCTAGAATTTGTAACTACAGTAATTAGTAGTGATTAGCATCTGACAGGCTAAGCATGATCATGCTCCTTGAAACTGCTGAAATAGAAACATGGAGGGAGGGGAAGAAATTCTGAGAAGCATCCTGGTATTGGCACATTGCTAAACTGTGGTGAATTTATTCACAGTATTCTAATCTGGTCACTATAATTTCTACCAGGTTTCAAAGGTCTACTTCGCGATAGCCACATTGATCATTCTCAAAGAACACCTCCCAAACAACGAAACAGAAATATAGTTTTGTGTATAGTATATATCATGACTACTGAAAGATATGAATTGGTAGATTCATTAGTAAAAAATTTTCATGCACTTTTTACATGACTGAATAGGACCAAGGAACCCTGCACAACAAATAGGGCATTTACTCCCAGAGCCTACATATTTTGAGAAATCTATTGCCTATGAATCCTCTTAGAGGCACTGTTGCTCAATATTTTTTGTGATACCTCCTTTCTGCCTAATAAATTTGTTTAGTATCTTTGAACACATAGGCCTACAGGTGCTTTAAAATACCTTCTAAATAACAGTGTCAATGTGTAGGAGCTCTCTGGGAAAAAAAATATTAAAACCAGTGAGGATTTTTAGAGGGTTTTTTTTTGCTTTTGTTCTTTTTGCTGTGTAGGAATGAATGATGCACTTGCACTGTTAAAATACACAGAATAAACCAGTCTCAAAGTTGCATCCAAAGAGATACCTGTATTACAGTGCACAAGGGAAAGCAATTTTCAGAGACAAAATGTTAAGTACTCTCTAAATAAACTAGGTTTACTGGCAACATCTCAGACTGGGTATCTCAAAAGCAGAACCTCCCAAAACATTAGCCACTCCTAAACAATTTGCTTGTGATCTCTTGTCAATAGGCACAAACCTTGTCCTTGAAACTTTGAGATTTCAGGCTGCATTTCTGCAAAGAGTTAAACAAAGATGTAAATCTGTTTCTACCCTCAAAATTATTTTCTGTAACTGGGTAGTTTTGAATTCAAAACTGTATTTCTGTTCATTGGTCTCTGGAACACAAAAACTTCTGGGGAAAAGAAAAGAGTGCTTGCTCAGCACTTCCTATTTTCACCATTAGCATTTAAGTTCTATTCTAAAGGAATATAAAAATGAGAACACAGACACACAAGTAGTTCATTGCTAAACATTGCCACTCCCTTTATCTATATCACAACTGCTAAAGGCACAACTCTTCAAATTACACTTTGTGGGACACCCAAAATGTTAGCACGGTAAGACTAAGTGCTATGTAGTCCAGAAGGAAAGGGAAAGCATTCAGAAAGACTTGCTGATTTTTTTTTTTTTTTTTTTTTTTTTTTTTTTTTTTTTTAAAAAGAGAGAACCACATTTTTTTTTTTTTTTTTTTTTTTTTTTTTTTTTATTAAAAAAAATTTCTTTTTTTTTTTTTTTTTTTTTTTTTTTTTTTTTTTTTTTTTTACATAGAGAGTACCCAACTTTTGCTTAGGCTCTAAGAAATCTAATGTTGAAGATTTCTACATTTTAGTAAATTACAGCATAGAGTTCCAATTTAACAGGAACCCAAGAGAAGGAAGAAAAGTAGATAACCCTCGGTATTTCCTTGTTCACCATATGCATGAATGTAGATAGCATACCATATACAATCATATATACCACAATTGCTTATATCCTTGCATGTAATTTCTGAAGTGCGTGGGAATTTCTACTCACACTGGTATTTTCAGATATATAATCTTCACTCACTTGAAAACCCTTTTGCATGTGTAGATCTTAGTACAGGGAAGTATATCATGGAAACATGAGACATTAGCTACCTTGCACATAAAAGTCCACATAGCCAAAAGCTAGGAAAAAACCAGCACAACAAATAAAGTACTAAAAAAATATATTCTTTCAGCTGTGTTTTGGTGGGAAGGAATTCTAACGGTGACAGAGCCAAACCCCTGCAAAGGGTTCAAACCTGCAGCTCTTAACAGAACTGTTTGCTTCTTGCAGCTCAGGCATTCGTGCTTGTAAAGGAGACTGAAATTAAAGCCATAGAATCATAGAATGGTTTGGGTTAGAAGGAACCTTAAAGATTATCTAGTTCCAATCCCCCTGCCATGGACAGGGACACCTTCTGCTAGATCAGGTTGCTCAAAACCCCGTCCAACCTGGCTGTTGAACACTTCCAGGGAGGGGACAGGCACAACCTCTCTGGACAACCTGCTCCATGCCTCACCACCCCCACAAGATGTAAGGAAGAACTTATTCCTTACATCTAATCTAAATCTGCTCTCAATCAGTTTAAAGCCATTGCCCCTTGTCCTACTGCTACATGCCCTTGTAAAAAGTCCCTCTCCATCTTTCTTGTAGCCCTCCTTTAGGTACTGGAAGGCTGCAATTAGGTCACCATCGAGCCTTCTCTTCTCTAGGCTCAACAACCCCAACTGTGTCAACCTTTCTTCATAGGGTCTCCAGCCCTCTGATCATCTTTGTGCCCCTCCTCTGGACTCATTCCAACAGGTCCATGTCCTTCTTATGTTGGGGGACCCAGAGCTAAACATGGTACTCCAGGTGGGATCTCACCAGAGCAAAGTAGAGGGGAGAATCTTCTCCCTCACCCTGCTGGCCACAGTTTTTTTGATGCAGCCCAGTATACAGTTGGCTTACTGGGTCATGTTGAGCTTCTCATCAATCAACATACCCTAGTCCTTCTCCTCAAGACTGCTTCCAATCCACTCATTGTCCGGCCTGCATTTGTGCTTGGAATTGCCTCAACCCGTGTGCAGGACATTGATCTTGGTCTTGTTGAACTTCATGGAGTTTGATGAGCCCATCTCTCAAGCCTGTCAAGGTCCCTCTGGATGTCATCCCTTCCCTGCAACATGTAGACTGCACCACACAGCTCACAGTTTCATTAATATCCTTTGAACTTCTTATCAGCTAATTCAATATCTGACTGTTTTTGTATGCTGCTTGTTACAGAATTAATTCTGATTCATCTGTGTTATGCACTATGTTATGCAAGGGGCTGAGATGTTTGACATGAGACTGTGAATTCAGTGTCAAATTCTGTTCAAGTTTTCACATCACAGTCATTTTCTAGATCCAGTCCAACTTACTCAAAATCTTCCTAGGTACATGATATCTCCCCTTTCCTCTTTGCCTTGTTTATTCCTAGAGTATAATGTTTGCTTTCAGTACACAGGCTAAAGTTGCACTAATTTAAATTGACAGAAATTTTTACTTGTGTTTCTTTCTGAAAACTGCACTTCGATAGATGAGTTTAAGCCACATCGTGATCCCAGGAGTGGTAGCTGCAAGGGATAATTAAATATACGCAAAACAAAATACAAAATTGGAGTTCACATAAACAAAAAAATGTACAAACTATTGATTGATGATCAATAAAACTAATTTACATGGTTATATAGCAACATTTTAAATTAAACATACAAAAGAACTTAAAAAAAAAAAAAAAAAGGCTTGCCAGATCTTTGCCTCATTACTTGGGTACTAAAGAATCGGAATACTCTGGACAGTAAGGAAAAGATAATAGGAAGAAGAAAAGAAAACGAAAGGTTTTGAATGGATCCTTCTTGTGATTGGTATTTTCATCTTATAGTCAGAGATTTAGTACACTTATAACTAGACAGACCCTAGCAGAAGTGTTCAAGTATCTGTGTACTCCGTCAAAACACGTATGCTACTCAGTAGAAATGGCTAGGTGTAAGAAAGGAAAGTTTGTAGGTTTTATTAATTCATTTCTTGTGAAAAAATGTTTAATCTGACCTAAGCAGCCTGGCAAAACTAGAGCAGTTTGATGTCACTGCATATGCAGCATGATTGCTCTACAAACCAATTAATTGACCCACAAATAACAAAGAATTAATTGACTGTTGAAGGTGCAGAGAAATAAGATGTAGGTTGACACTTCGTTACTGGAACTGAAGTGTTAGGTTTTTCGGTAAACTACATATGGATATCATTATTTTCTATATTTTATCAAAGAAAAAATATATTTTATCTTTTTAGACAGTATTTCATTAAGAACTTGAATGACTCCTTCTGCAATCTTCTGCGCTTCTGCATTGCTACATATAGGAAAGAGGGAGTTTCCTAGGCTTCTTATTTGTATGCAATTCTAATACTACTCACGCAAGCAATTTGTTTTAAGAGACATACTATTTGTACCTTGACTACCACATTACTGTTGTGTGAAGAAAATTGCAACACACAACCCCCCTTAACCTCTATTAGTCTTCAGCTGTATGGAATGCATTTTAACCTGTCAGATCTTGTGTTCCACTGCTCTAAGATCAAGCCATATGTAATATTCATCAGTTTAAATAATGTCGGAGACAAACACTATTCACAGCAACTTCCTCAAACTCTGAAACAAGTAGCTGCTCTTGAATATTATTATACCATTTGTTATCTATCTCAGCAACAGAGAGAGTTCATTACTGGACAAATTAGCTTCGAAGTTACTGATGCTGAGCCATTAATAATTGAAATCAGCAGAGCTGTTCCCAAGCATTTTTCTTCTGTGCTTTTACATATGGCATCTACTTGGAATGGGTAAAAATTATGTATGTCAGGAAACAGTTTTTCCTCTATAGGTATGTGTTTATGTAACATTTACTACAAGCTATATGCTTATATAATATGCTTATATGCTATATAATATCAGGTTGATCTTGTAAATAAAACTAAGGGAGACATAGCTTTCCTCAGTATCTCCAAAATTTCTGATGACAACTCAAGTGGTTTACGTTTTATGAAGCTAGTAGTGCTGCAAACACCACTATTTTGAATAAATAGCATAAAGACTCTGTAGACAGGTTCGGTACATGCTGCACTATGTTATCAGGCAGCTAAATTAAACACAGTGATACAACAGAATAAGATTGGGGTTTTCCTTCAGTAAAAAACAGCCTTAAACAAACAAACAATTGTAGCTTGTCTAGAACCACAAACATACAGAATGAATGGTATCTTGCCTTTGTAGACGGCACAAGCTCCTAATACAATAGTGCAAAGCAAAGGCTCCTGCACTGGCTCAACTGCTATGTTTCCATTTATAAGTTAAGGACTCCTGTCTCCAAATAAGTTCATAGGTGCTCTGCTGATCTAGAAGATTTATGGTCAAGGTCAATGCAAATTCATCTGGAACTACCGTCCCAGTTAATGAATGCTGTTATGGTCCAGTACAGCAGCAGCTCTCATGCCTCCTCAGTATAGCTGGAGTTAGCGTGAGGATGTAGGAATGGAAACTGTAAGCCATGGCAGGTAAAATAAGCTAGGGAGGCAAGATGAAAAAAATTCTAAGAAATCACAACTTTTTTTTTAAACACTGTAAGAAGAAAAACCTGCATGACTACGTGTATAATCTCCCATGTCAAAATCAAATACACTTGTGATAAAACCTATGAAAGCTAAAATTGATATTCTAAACCAGTTATATTTTTTCATAACTGTTGTCTGCCTGCTAAACGCTTTTTAACTTCTATTATATTTTCACAGCAAAATAGCTAAGAAATTCAATTTTCACAATGAACTAATTTAAAACTTAGTAGCTATCTGATGGTGTTGATCCTACTTTTCTTATTTCATTGTTATTAAATATTTACCATCTGCTTCTGGAATTTTACACTGTAATGACTACCATTTTTGAGAATCTCCCACTGTTTTGTACGGTGCATGAGGTTGGAAGGAAGCAGTAAAGGCTAGTATTTCTCTTGTTATGTATACGAATTTTCTCAATACATTTGGGAAACAGAATAGAGACTTCATGTATCGTACAGGTTATGTATTGTGCCTATAAAGTGCAAGAATGCACTGAGGGTGGGAGGCTATCCACAACTGGAAAACAGTTTGTGGAAAATACAGAATATATTCTCATCCCTGTGAAAGAATGATTTTTTTACAAATAGTTGCTAATATCTTCTAGTCATGTTTGAAATAGCATATGTTCTAAATTTGTTATATCTCACCTCACTCACAGCCATGATGAAGAAAGGTATTTAAATGCACTATAACTGTATTGTAGAAGGCAGATGAAAATGAAATAGACTTCTTCCATTCACTGTCCTGGTAAAATGTGACCCAATGCACATGAAATCCACAAGCAGTTCTTCAACTTAGGATCTAGCCACTTAGGCAGTAAGACAAGAACCATTCATTTGCATTAACACTATTAACATAAGTAACTCTCAAAGTACCCTTCTATCTTATTTCTTTTACTGAAATTTATTGAAGGTGCTGCATATTGAGTATTTTTCTCCGGATAACAAACTTAGTAACTACTTGACTTCATTCAATCTGTTTTTGCAGCTCCATTGGCATTAAATATTTACCTTTCACTTCTGAAAATTCAACATTTTAATGAACACCTTCAAGTTTTCCCTGCTAACTCCACTGTCTTACATCACGCAGTTCAAAAGTAGAGCAAAGATTAGTGTTTCCCCCCTCACATGGAAAATTGTACTCCTATCAGATAAATTGATGCAGAAATGGTGCATTCATGTAATTAGGTCTCAAGTGACATTAAAAAACACACAAGATTCCCAAAGAAAAACAAAATAACAGAATGACAGATTTAAAACAAAATTCCTAATTTTAAAACACACGACATGATTCTTCCTTTAAAGTAGTTTCAAATTTAATCATTTTGAAGTAGCTATGATGGAGGAATAACCATATCCTAGGATCCCCTTTACTCTCTGGAGTTGTTGATTACCTGTGGTAGAGTCAGTTTCAGAAAAAGAGGCTTCTACATTTGCCGGGTAGGTAAAAGGGGAGCAAATGTGAAGCATACTGAGTGAACAAATGCCACCCCTCACACTATGCACAGCTTTCCTACTCAGAAAATGTTACTTCAGACTACACCTAGATTTTTGAAGTTGTCTTCTTGAACCAGAGGGTTAGTAGTGATTTGCACAGATGGAGCTCAAGAAATAGAATGCAGCTCAAGATATGACCTTAAATTAAGCTGATTGAAGCTTTCAAAACCCACTGGAAAACAAACAAACAAACAAACTAAACCAAGCAGAACTGGAAATTCAGAACAAATATCACAGACAAATAACAAAATTCATCAGTATATGAAAACATTGTGTGTGGGAAGAGACAAAAGGTAGCCTACAATGGAAAGGGTTCTGCCTTAATTTTTGTTTTCTTGCACTAGGGCAGTAAAACATGTACAAACAAATACGCATTCCAGATGGCTAAGGCAAGCATCCTCCTCCCTAATAGGTTCAAGGCATTGTGTAATACCAGCTTCATTCTTGCAGAAGCAGAATTATCCCTGCAATACTGCCAAGGTCAGTGAAAGCATAAGTTGCCTGCTGTGCAAGTATCATTGCACCATCCAGGACAGCCCAGGAGATGCACACTTGGGAAATGTCCCTGTCCACATTAAGCCACCTCTGTTGATAAATTGTGTTTGAGTAGACATTAGAAGGACCTTAACTAGAGCACAATTACATGGAAATTGAGCAATAATTGGGCATAACTAATTCATAAACAGACAACATATACCATCACGGTTTTATTTGTCATATTGTGCCATCTGTTGTGTATGTTATAAGTAGAAAAATCAAAGAAAAAGATTTGTTTTTTCCCTGTGGTGATCAAACTCTTTTGAATTCTTCCATCTCCTTTAGGATCATAATATGCAGAAAGTCATTGACTTAAGGCCATTTTGCAAGTTTCTGACAGTAAGAAACAATGAAAAATAGGATTATAATTTGAAAGGATGCCAAACATTTGAAAACAATTAAAAAAATAAAATGCCTCTTTCCTTCTAAAATATTTTATTCAGATTTTTTTCCAAACCTGTTTCAAACCATACCTCTTGCTAAATTAAGAAACAGGTATGTTATATAACTCTTAATAATATTTATTTTATTTGGTGGGAGATAGAGAATTCTATATTGACAAGATAAATACAAAAAAGATAAGTCAGTTTCCAAGGCTCCAATATTCAAGGAGACAAAAACGGTATAATGAAGCCCATATATCCTTTTCATTATTCATTTTTTAAAAAAATCGCTGACTAGCACAATGTGACAGTAAGGTGTTACATTAGGCTAACCTAATAAACACCAAATCTATTTACAACTGCATACAAAATGAATTTTCTGAAGGTGAGCATCTTGCCATGGTTTTCCTGTACTCTGGAATTAGTTCAATATTCTTCCCTAAACAAATAAATATTTATATAATGTGTGTTCTTATATGTATAGGTACATACACATGTAGATTAAAAGTAATTATTATGAATGTAGGTGGCTGCATGTAAAAGACATGCAGGCAGATATTTTTCCTTTACCCTTTCCTTCTGGTAGATCTTGGGAAAATCAAGCACAGGATAAAATATAAACTTTTATATAAAAGTGATGGCCTACAGATTTAAGATGAGCATTCAGGAATGTGATGTTGGAGCTGCCATATATGTGTCTTTGACTATACCATCTCATTACTTATTAGTAACTAAAAAGCAAATAAAACTAGAAAGACACATAAATGGACAAAGAACATTATTGCACCAATGAATATTTGAATGGCATCCTCAACATTCATAGTTTGGCACCTGACACACTGGGTTAGATGAGTCAGTGTAACAGTTTTTAAGTCTCACATCCAGGCATCACTAACAGGCAAGCCTATCTGTTTAGAGAACCAGACTGTATTCACAGTCTCTGCTTTTTGTGTCTACTTCTCCAGTAACTGATCAGTGAAAAGCTGTAAACAAAACCATCTGCTGGTGTCAATATTTTTTTCCTAACCAGGTAATCACTTTCTCTGCATTAATTGCTGCTCATTTCCTTTCAATGTAATTTTTCAAGAGGAATGAGCTGCTAAGGATGGGAAGTTCAACAAGTTTGGACTTCCCACTTCCTTTCCAGACAGTAAAGACATGCTTTAGACAAGATAATCTACCATGACTTTTCTATGTACAACTAGTTAAACAAACTATAAAGTGTAAAATGTTCAAGTTTTGTAGGCCTTGTTTTCACAAGGAGCTTAAAGGCAGGCTCACTGTCTTCAGCTGAGTGTTAAAGTGGCCACTGTAACCTGAAACAACTGATGGCCTCGGTCAATTGTAACATTGATTTATGAAGTGTCATAATGCAGTTGCACTTCTATTAATTCCGAATGGGATTTTCAATGATGTTAATCGATCTTTGTTGATCAACTTTGGTTTATGAAAGAAAATGGTTTCTTCCAGGAGTAAACAAGATCTTTACATAAGCACACATACAATGTCATCCTTAAGGAAAACTCGCTATTTTTAATGCCATCACCCCGCAATAACACAAACAATGTCTTCCATCAAACTTTTCCTAACCAGACTGGAAGACTGCATGCTTGAGGCATATTGAAGGTTAGGCTAGCTTCTGTTTTACCAAGATGCTGGAAGCTGACACATTACGCTCGTCTATCTACAAAGATATGAAAATCCGTTATCACATTCACATTCCACAAAAATTGAGTAAGAAAACAGTTTACACTTAAAGTTCTTTTAAAGTCAGTACTTGCTGTAGCCTTAACCAACAGCTAAGTAGGCAAAATCTGTGTGATACACTTTGATATCAAGCGGTCCGGATAGCACAAATGGTTACATGCAATAAACCATTGTCTATACACACGTTTATACATGCAAAGACATCCGAATCTGCTCTCTCAGGCTGAAAAGTACCTAGATGTTCTGAGAAGAGCAGGCAAAACCAGAAGTGCATCCATCCTATTTCAGTCATGACTGCTGTTATAAGAATTTCTATTTAAAAATTACTTTGGTTATCACTTTCTAATAGATGAATATTAACTTTCTAGTATGTCAATAGCTATAGTATGAGAATAGCTATAATTATGGGTGAAAATATATAGTACTTTTTGTTCAAAGAAAACAGAGTATTCCTGTATTATCTCCATGAGGATTCATATGTGTAAGCATAACATATTTTACTTCATAGAATTTTTGTTGTACCAGCAAAGCTACACCTAAAATATATTTTACTAAAAAATACCTTCAAGGCATTGGATTCCTTGTGGTATAAATCATACACTTCAAAAGAATTACATACAGGATGAATGTGGTCCACAATACCTGCCACTGGCATTCATTACCT
>NW_010394753.1:39296-50559 GCF_000710305.1 Buceros rhinoceros silvestris
AAAAAATTACAGACAGGATGAATGTGGCCCAAAATCCCTGCCACTGGCATTCATTCCCTCCAGATGGAATTGAATACCCTGAAGAGCAACCTAACAGTAATGCAACATATGTGAAATCAGGCCCTTTGACCTCTGCCTGTATTTTAAATGATAATTCATTGGGATATTATTTTTTTAAAGAAATTAAGTTACTAGAAGCACAAATTACTCACATTTTCTGTGTTAAATAAACATTAATTTTAATAGTTTTTAAAAACTAAAAATGTCACTTCTATGCTGTCCTAATGTTTTAACATTTCAGGTCTCATGCTTTCCTCTTTACAACTTTGTAAGGCATCTTAATGTGTGCAAATACTTCAAAATATATCATAATGCTAATATTTGCCATTTTTATTAAGACTTTTAAAAATAAATATTTTATATAAGTTCATTTACTCCTCATAAAAAGTCTATTATATTTACTCTTCCTGGAAGAGAGTAGAAGTTATTTATTGGCAGCACCACATTATTGCTAACGGCAGTTTCCAAGGATCAGGAAAAGTGTAACTTTCTAAATACATGTAGATAGTTCTTCCCAGTGTTACTTTTTTGAATAACAAACACATTTATAAACTCAGGAGTTCATGAAAAAGGAGACTGCATCAAGAATTTACTACAATTCTCACTTCTATTTTTAATTAGCAACAAAATTAATGGCAACACTAATTTATTTTAACTGCTACATTCACATTCTGGTAATGAAACACTTGACAAAGTGAGACATGTGAAAACAGAATCACACATTATGTCTAGAAGCAGCTCAATAGTGTGCTTCTACAAAATTAGGGAGGTATAGTTGCCAAGGATGGATTCTTTATCCTTCTGCGAAGCCCAAGGCTTGAGTCATTGAGTCATCCCTTCAGACAACAACATAAATATCGGAACCAGGGAAGGGAAGGAGATAGTAATTTTCAAGTATGATTGGCAGCGAAATTAACCCATCTGGAAGCAGAAAGCACTAGACTATCACAGCTATGACATGGAATTTCCCTCCAAAACTACGTGTAGATTAATAAATAAAAACTGTTTCGAACAGAGGCAGAGCAGAATGAATGAAAAAGAAATGTGTTTGGATTCCTGTGGAACTGTTGCAAAGTGGATGGGGTGAAGAGTGGGAGGGTTGGAAGATGTTCCATTGGGAACAGTGGAGGAGAGGACAATCTCTTAGGAAAGAAAAAAAAAAAAGAAGAAGAAAAGTTTAATTGTGCAACTGAAGCACCTGAACTTGTTTTCTTCTGCAAAAGCTGAGTGGGTCAGATCATAAGAAGTCTTGATAGTAAGACCATGTGCTTGGTCTTTCTCGTTTCATAATGATTTACTTCCCTCAGGGGTTGGTTGTTGTCCAGGGTTTTTTTTTTTGTTTATTTGTTTTTTCCCTGTCCTTAAAGAAACAACCAATTTATAGTCTTTGCTTCCTTCTTTAATGACTTAAGGAACCAATGTCTGGGGTTTAAATTTAGTTTGATTGGACACATAAAAATCTGTTAGATACTATCTGAAATATTTTCATTCATCTCCTCTTCCAGCTCTAATCTGTTAATTAAAAGGGGAAGAGAAACATTAAAAATCATCACTACCACCACCCCCAATCCCCCCAAATTTTATTTTAAATATTAATCTCTATGTATGGCTGGGCAATGGAAATCAAAGTCTTGTATAACTGGTTGCAACGTGTGCAGGAGTGGGGTGGGGGCTAGAAATCCAAGAGGTTCAGGTCTTCTTTTGAACACAGGGCTGTTGTTCCCAAAGTTACAGAAGTGTGCACTCAAAGCACAGTAAGAACTGGGTGGGGGGGGTTTCTTGTTTGCTTTTAAAGAAGCCAAAATTCTCTCACCCATGCCTAGCAGGGGGACATGGGGCTTCCAGCGCACATGCTGTTGTGCACAGCGCTGTGCAAAACTTTCACCCAGACTGTAATCCCCATTTGGAGTCTGTTGCTTTAAAGAACCAGCATGTGACTTATCTTGATTCTCCTTGGAGAAACATGAATGATGACGAGGGTTGAGTACCTTCAGACTAGCACCATCAACTCCAGTGACTGCGGTTTACAATTATCATGAAAAGCGTGATCTAGAAAAGGTGTCGTGTTGTTAGCCGTGCCAGTACTTCAGGGCTCTCCCCATCACAGCTTCAGTCACTCCTCTGAGCACTCCAGCACTGCATGAACAATCCAAACTCACATCAAAATAACAGTATCAGAGTGCCTCACAGCAGTAGAAAACCAATAGTGCTGAATGACTTATTCTTCAACAGTAATTGCAAAATCATTTTAAAATGAGATCAGAATTGCTGCAGCTATTCTTGAGTTTCTCTGATTCTCTTTATTCAATTCCTGTGGTTACCCAGGAAGCATTACAGTAACAATAGACATATAGAATGAAGTCAGTGAGGTTTTCTTCAGATTCTACTGGGAGCAAAAACAACTAAATATGGTTAGCAGATGTAGCTGATACAGTGTCAACTGTAAGTGGATATAGCTTCTTAAATCTCAGGGTAAATCTCAGAAAAAAGAATTAAAAGTACTCTAAGGACTTGGTATGAAAGTCATTCAAATCCATATGTGCACTGAATTTACAGATTAGCTCAGAATTCACAGTTACCAGGATGCCTTTCTGTTAAAGTACAGCCCCAAACATGTCTGATGGCCCCAAACATGTCTGACAACCTTAACCACCATTACCACTGTGTGAATTTTTTTTAAGTATTTTACTGTTCATACAAACTAGCTTATGTACAGAAATAAAGAATCATCCAGCTCTATGGAGAGCACACCAAATATTTACACTGTGTTAAACAATTTCCTCTGGGTGACAGTTGTGGTCAGTGAACTACAATAGCTAATCTGCTACGAAGATTGTTTATGCCCCAATGGATCACAAGCTGACTACAGCTAGTCCTCCAGTAGAATTTGATACAAACAGAAGAGCAGCTGCTACCAGGGTAAAAAAGCATTCCTTGAATGTACAAAAAGCATGTGTTTTCCTGAGAAGCTGTCTCTAACTTCAAATACATCTGATACTCCATCAGAATATTATCTTAAAAAGTAAAAGGCAACTTACCCTACTGTGATATTTATCACTTAAGTATCACACAGGACTGCATTTCATGTTGTTTAGTCATTGTTTTTCACTACTGCTTATGAATAAAATCTGACAATGCTGCTCTAGAATGAGACAAGTTTCCCCTCCACCCCCGCAAAAGGTACTGAAATACCAATTTCTCTGTTTTGTCACTATAAAAGTGAGTCCAAAAATATATATCAAAGTTAATGTTATGATCCTCTTTCGGTAGTTTTTCATCATTCCATAAAGGATTACAGAAGTGTAGCTTAAAAGGCTTCAGAAGAATATCTATACTATGACAATTGAGCAACATTTATTAACATAAAATTATAAAATAATTTCACAAAAATTAAGTTTTGAAAGAGACTACCTGATAGAATACTTTAAAGTAGTTAAACAGAGAGTAAATAAAGCTATTCTGTTCTCCCTAAGTAATTGTATAGATGTCCTGCTTATTATCATATTTGCATGAAACAAAATAGAAAAAGATCAACAAAAAAATTCCATCAATAGGAGAAACCATGAAAAGAAACGTTTAAGATAATCCAAATGTAGAAAGAGTCTGTATCACTATTATTCCACTGAAATTAAAAAGGGAGATTACACAGATTCATCTGTATACTCAGGTAGTTTTTTGAGTCATCACTCCCACCACTCTGTCACATTACCTCATGTCCACTTAGTACAATCCATTATTTTGTACCTAAAATACTTTAAACTCTTTCAAGAAAGAGCAAGCCCAAAAGACATAAAAGGACTAAGTGGACTTTGCTGATCACCTGTAAAGTAAATCAAATGTTAAAAATGCAATGTGATATTAAGAATCACTTGTGGCCTAAATTGCTATTAATAGGGTTTTGTAGCAGCTTCAGTGACTATCTCTAACCATAGCCTGAACACAGACAATTTTGAGCATGAAGGTATCTAAACTCTTGCATTCTGCCTTTGGGGCTTGAGATTGAGGACCAAGTGTCACACAAACACTGTCCTTCTCATCTATCTATTAAATTGCTAGATATACAGTTCAAGCTGTGGATTATCACAATCTTTCCCTGCCCGAGGAGAAACATGTCCACACTTCTAAACTTCAAGAGCGCTCTCACTGAGTTACGAAGTCTGAGATCACAGAATCACAGAATCATTTGCTTGGAAAAGACCTTTAAGGTCATCAAGTCCAACTGATTACTGTGCACTGCCAGGGTCCCCAAATCATGTCCCTCAGCACCACATCTACAGGTCTTTTAAACACTACCAGGGGTGAGGACCGCCACCTTCCTGGGCAGCCCGTTCCAATGCTTGATAACCCTCTCTGTAATGAAATTTTTGTTAATATCCAACATATCTCCCTGGCAGCCACTCTTCCCCAAACCTGTAGCGTTGCAAGGGGTTGTTTTGTGGCCCAAGTGCAGGACCCAGCACTTGGCCTTATTGAGCCAATTGGCCTCAGCCCATCAATCCAGTCTGTCCAGATCCCTCTGTAGAGCCTCCCTACCCTCAACAGCTCGATACACCCAACTAACTTTGTGTCATGTGCAAACTAATGGATATAAGTCTGTGCTCACACATCTCCGCTTTCAGAAAGTGCCATTACTTAGAAGAGTCTTAGCTGAAAAATAAAATCATTGAACAGAATCTGCTCTGTTCTAATTCAAACCAGGACACAGGGAACACAAGATCATTAGAGAAAGCAAAGAATGAACCCATGCCCTAGCTATTTGTACTCTTTTATGGGAGCAAAAAGATCAAAGATATGTATTTTTTTTTAATAAATATTAAATCAAGCATTCGTTGAAACAAGGGCTGGGATCTGGATTTCTTTTCTCTCTGAAACAATAATGTTCAAAAATAAATCAATGTATTAGGGATTATGCACATTTACTGTGAAGATGTGTTAGTCCTAGCAGACTGCAGTTCACATAAACACCACAAATAAAAAGCATGATTTCTCCCCACTTGTTTGACAAGTTATAAGAAACAGTATTTCACATCAGTTCTCAAAGATGTTTTAAAAATTGCAGCATAGTTATAATCCTTGCTAACCTTTGTTAACTTTCGTCGTTTTACAGAAATGGCAACAAGTCACCAGTTACATCAACACGAGCTAAGACTTACAAATCTTCATGTTAATTTACTATGACTATTACTTCATTGACTTCACTAGGAACTGGGGTTTACTGTACTCAACACAGCAAATACCACTTCCAAGCTGCTGTCCTCAGATCTTCTTTTTTTTTTTTTTTTTTTTAATGAAAACACATGAAAACATGGTGAGAAAGCCTCCTTGGAACCACTTCCCCTGCAATGCACTCTGAATTTCTTTTTTTTTTTTTTTTTTTAATGAAGATAATAAAAAAGTCCCTGAATCACAGGAATGTATTTTCTCCTTTACTTTGTTTTTATTTCTGAAATGATTTGGTGATAACAGGGTCTCATCCAAAGTCTGCTGAAGTTCACAGAAGCCTCTCCATTCTGTTCTACTGGGTGGTATTGACAGTTTCAGTATTCAATCTATTAATGCTAATGGTAGTGGACTTACTTCAGCAAGTATTATAAACATAAAACAAGTTCTAAAAATCACTAATTTCTTCAGTGATCCAACATCTTCAAGTAAGTACATTTTTAGGTGAATCTAACTCGGAATATGTGTGAAGTGCTATGTCGTGTGTTGGACGTTCCACAGCCTGTAACATTGCACAACATCACACAGCTGATTCCAACTCATCTCTGCCACTGTGTCAGTCCACATGTAGATCAGAGCAGATCACTTCTCTAAACCCATGTCCCTTTCTGGGATGCTTGGGAAAGGATAGCCTATCATATTGCTGTATGATGTAGTACAGATGAGTAACTTGAGCAACCAATTGTAAGATACAGAAGTTAATGATTAGGCAAATCTTACATAAGAAAAGCAGTAATTACTAAAATCTGTTAGAATACTTAGGTCAATTCACTTGGATTTCCTTTCGAAAAGTATAAATGAGAAATTTTACAGGTTTGAATATACTTTATTTCTTTCTGAGAAGAAAGACTAAAGCCTTCTGATCCTTGCTCAAACTTTTCCTTGCTCTACAACCCTTTTCAAATATCACATTTACTGTTTTAAAATAAAACTGTTACAAAAAATTGTTTTGTTAAGCAAAATCCTTTGATGCATAAAAGAAAGCCATAATGCTTTCTCTTTGCAGAGATTTTCAGTTTGTTTTCATTCCAAACCTCAAAACAAGCCTGATTTGAAAACCTTGCAAAAGTCTTGATGAAATACATTTGTTTATTCTTAGTGCTCAGGTGAGATTTGGAAACAAAAACATTTTGTGCACATTGTCGTGTGACTTTATATTAGTGTAAACAGGCAAATATCACTTCATTTAATTACACATAAGCTTTATCTCAGCATTACTGTTGCAGACATTTTATCAAGATATTTCTTATACTATATATACTGTAATTCTTAAGAAAAATATGTAATCCAAGACACTTTATGATAGCTATTGCCCTAGCAGAATAATATGTTCGTAGAGGTCTTCATACATTTTCTATTAAGATTTAAAGTAAGCAGGCTTGAAGAATCTTCAATCTTTAAGTTGCCATGTATTCCCCTAACAAAAATGTTTATTCACTGTAGCAGCACTTTCAAATCAAAAGTCATATGGAGATTTACAATTAAAGGGGATCTTTTTCAGTTTTTTGGGGTTTTTTTAAAACAATTATGTAAAAATATTATAGTTCCCCAAGTAGGTTTTAAGATAAATTTTTGCCATTTTGTCTGAGCAATATTAACAAAACAGAGCAAAGTTTTTCCTCGTTATAACACATACATGAATAAAATCTAGCTTTTACGGATTCTCCTTTATTTAAAAAACAAAGAAAGTTTCTTTCTGGAGAGATACTGTATGTGGACTTGCTAAAAAAAAGACACACAACCAGAAAGCAGAGCAAAAGTTACTCCCTTTTAGCAGCATACAAACAATTCTGAATAAAACCTATTACTCTATGTGCGGCTGGTGTAATTTGACACAAACATACCTCAATAGACACATACAGAATGAGTGCAAAATATCCAATCATGGTATTGTAGGCTCTTGCTTTGAAAAAGAGAATTCAGTTGCTCATTCTCGATACCACATTATTAATGGAAAATACAACATTAACATACAGAAACACATGTACATAGATAAATAAGTAATGTTCCTTGTTTTCAGTTTTCTATACAGATTTAAGAACTTGTCAGACTACGATATTACAACTTTAATTTATACACACATGGATTTACTGGGTATGTGAAGAAGCAAAGAGGACAATATCAATTAAGAACAGAGACTAAGAAGGCTATAACTTTCCTTTTCCTTCCTCCTTATAACAGTGTTGAAAAATTCACATAGTCCCCAGCTGCTGCTTTGCACTTAACTTTTTCTCTCAATGCTCCAAAGCCAACAAAAAAGTACATGTGATAGCTAACAACTGCCTCCCTCAGTCTGCATACCTGTGAGCCAGCCAACCATGCAATTCATCGGGTGACTAACACTTGGGAGCTAACACCCCCTCATCATAATTTCATTTAAACTCTGATACAGATACAAGCAGCTTCACTGGCTGATATATAATCAAGAGACATAATAATCCATGGTGAGCAAGAACTATATATGAAGTTACAGGATATACTACTGACTAATATTTCCATTGATTTCTATCAAATTTTGTCTTTAAGTACTATGGTAAAAATAAAAATATTTTGAATAACATTCATAAATAGTAATAATTCAGGACCTGTAAAAAGGCAAACTTCTCGCTCCAGTTAGTTGATCAGCAGCAAGAGTAATTTCTACTTTTAAAGACTTATTAAATTTTTTTAGTTAAAACTTATTCTTTGGTAAAGGAATAATTTACATTTTAAAGCCTGATATAAATTGATTGATTTATCCAAAGACATCTCACTACGCAGATAGTGAGAAGGCAAACTCTAAAAGCAGATGTTATCTGATTTTTATTGATTTTACCTTTTTTAAAAAATCCCTTTGAATTGTACTATTTGTCTGAATAAATCAAGGAAAAAAAAGCCAAAAGTCATAGCCTAGCATTTCTTGAAATCTGAAACCCTTCTAAATGGATGCTGATAAATGATGGCAATCTCACTTCCCCTCTAAACAAATAAGTAAAACATAAACCATGGATTTGGAGGAGAGAAAACATTTTTAAACTATAAAAGAGTTTCATTTTTAATAGCTCCACCCTCCATCATAATGAAGAAGTGAAAAATGTCAAAAGCTCAGCTGAGCTCTGTCAGACTATGACAGATAAAGATACATGAACTATTTTTCTTTATTCTGGTGGATACAAATGAAATGAGGTCCTAGTCCCATGAAACACTATTCACATTCTAAATGAAGCATAGTACTCCCAATTCTCATTGACTTCAAGTGCTCATGTTAAGTATTATTTGTTGCACAGAAATATTTTTCGGTCTCAGGAGGTTTAAGCTCCACTTGCATGAATAATATCCATTTTCTCATGCAATTGATAGATTCAGGCAAAACGGTTCTTCATGCAGATTAGGTTACACCATTAACAGGATTATCCTAAAACAAAGGTATAAAAAAGCAATAGCTTCCCTTCCATCTCCAGTTCAAGTATCAGGGTGGAGAAATGATTTTGATCCCTGGCTGAATTACAGTTCATAATTTGGCTGCTGTAAAACACTTAATGCAAACTGTAAATGATGATGCTACATGCATAAGATCCTGAAAGTATTATTTCCCTCTCTATTTGAGAGTGTTGACAAAAGAAATCAACTTAAAACATATATTTAAGCTTCCCTTACTAACAGTATCAGTTCTGGCCCCCTTTTCTCTTTCCATTTTGCTTCACCTGCTGTTTGCTTGGAAGCAGCAAATGAAAAATACAAAACCAAAATCACAATAGCACTACTGATAAATACTACAATCCCTAAAATATCCAGTCCATTTCCATATCATCTGATGAACGTTCCAACTCCCTTTAACTACCACAAGGTTATAATTCTAAAGTACAAGTAAATGCACCTGAAAACGTAGTCTAATGAATCTCTAATCAATACCACACACATTTATCTGGCCCTAAAGAGGGGAGGGAGAGAAAAAACACTTTTCTCAGTCTTTGAACAGACTTTCAGTATTCAGTGGCAAATGGAGGAAATCAATCTGTCCATAAAAAGGTAAAGCATTAACCTTAGGCCACTGTACCACCAACACTCTATCAGAACTAGCTCAGCCTACATAAAGTGGAGGATTAATGATAAATAGATGAATTGCAGAGTGTGTTACATCTTCCTTTAACAAGATCCTTTTCCCTACTAATTCCAGCAGTATCCGGTATAACTTCTCACATGGTACATAAATTTTACCCAAGAGTCTTTCACTAAGAAGGAGGGTCTGGACTCCCTTTTCTTATGGCTTAGGAATGATTTATTCTATGAGGTGTCTCATTGTCTCATTTTATTCTGCTCATATAGCATGGCTAGATACAGAACTATCTAGGGCTATCTAAGGCTAGATTCTACCTAGCAAAAGATGGTGAGGGAGAATTAAAGATGATGCACTGCGCAAGGTCTCTAAAAAAATGCAATCCAACATTACTTTCTTAATTCTTTTTACCTATTTCCAGTGCAGCTGTGTCATAATTGGCATACTAAGCTCAATTAAGAGACCAGGAAACATGCCTGACTCCAGTTAAAACACCCAAGGAAAGGCATACCTCATACTTCCTATCCTCTCCACTCAGTATGAAGAATGCAAACTTTCTTTCCAAAGCAGAGGAAAAGGCAAAAAAAAAAAAAAGAAAAAAAAAGAAAAAAGCAAAATTACAAAAAAACCCAAACGTATTTCCAAGAGAAGGTTTACAACAGTATGTTGAGTCATGGAATATTAGATACAATGACACTACCTTTCAACAAAATATTTCTCCTATTGTACTGCTGATAAATTTCTCATGAAGAATGTTTGTCATTGCATCTTTACAAATACACTGGTATATAATGCAGCAGTTGAGCTCAGTAATGGAAAACTGTCATTTCATTTGACTTACTGGTCCATTAACATGGCTTGTTTCATGGTTGAAGAGTTACTTTAAGATTTGCTTGAACCACTAAGTATTTTTCAGATGTTTCCTCTCTGCTCCCAAGGGTTCCTTTGTTACATGCACATTTCCATATATATAATATTATAGAAGATAATACAGATAGATACAGCTGTAGTGGTTTCTTATTGCTATGACCACAACAATTTCTAAAATATTCATGTATTATATCGTCAAAGTAAAACAACATGTATTGGCCTAAACAGGCTTCTGCAAGTGCACACAGTATTGGGGACAAAATAACCTTTATCCATCAGGATAAAGTTTGGGAAGGGATGTCACCTAGCAGTAATTCATGGGCAGTTTTCAAACGTGTAACTATCAAATTCACATACATCCTGTATGCACTTGATCTTGAGCTCTGTTTAAAATTTCAGGTTTAAACTCTCCCTTGGCATATATATAGCTTGGTCATCATCACTGAAACATTCAGGAGTAGTTCTCAAGAGAGCTTTTTTTTAGTGACCTATATTAGATGTACTTTGGAGAGATGCTCATCATAAATGAATTACTGACTACAATACAGGTGGATGCATTTATCATGTCTTTCTCCTTCCGTGTGTTATATTGGTATGCATTTGTATGCTTTAGTCTCCAGGTTTAAGATATTTTCTGAGAAATGGATAGTATCATACAAGACAGAGGCACTGCCTGTGCTATGAGACAGAAAGTTATTTCCTGAATTGCTGCAGGTTTTATCAGTGGATAGGAACTGTGCTAGAGCAGACAGAATGTCATTTGGATTATACAACTCTTTTACTTAATATCACAATTCAGATATTTTGTGTTTCATTTTCACAATGCAAAAACCAAAGGTCTTCATGTATTTTCATATACCTTTCAAAAAAAAATTGCTGATGTGTATTTCATATCTACCTTGGCATTGACCTTGGGTCCCAAATTCATGAAAAATATGCTGTTAATACCACTCTTCCAGAAATCTCTTGAAATAAAGAGAAAGGGCCTATCAAAACATGTTTATTATCTTAGGCATTAGACAGTTCTTATCCAGGTGCAAATAGTTTTATTGATACTATTTAATAATTTTATTATTA
>NW_010394754.1:0-25227 GCF_000710305.1 Buceros rhinoceros silvestris
ACCCAAGAAAAGACAAGTGATGCACAATGCACCACACATTGACCAATGCCCCAGCAGCCATCAGCCTCTCCCAGCCAGCTCCCCTCGGTGTATATACTGGGCATGACCTTCTATGGTGTGGAATATCCCCTTGGCTAGTTCAGATCAGCTATTTTGGATATGGTCCCTCCCAGCTTCTTGTGCACCTGCACACTAGCAAAACATGGGAAATTGAAAAGTCCTTAATTTCCTAGCAACAACTGAAAAATCAGAATACTATCAACATTCTTCTCATACCAATTCCCATGCGGATTCTAAGTCACAGAACTATTCTAGCTATTAAGATGGAAAATTAGCTCTATCACAGCCTAAACCAGGACACATGCTGTCATGTTTAATGTGAGGGATATCTGGGGAGTCCAAATATGTCTTTGAATTCAGATATCTTTGGACTAGAGGCTACTAGCTAAAATGCATCCTGCTCCACACTGCTCCTGTATAATAATATGACTTAGGATTCTGGACTACTTATTAGGACAAAGCTAGGCGGCTGGGTTTAAATTAATAAAGACAGGACTTGTATTTCTCTCCATTGTTTGCTGAGAACTCTTTGGTTTTTTCTATGTATGCCGTTAGGGCTACTTGGCAAGACATGCTTCCTAAAAGCGCTGTAGTACCATCACTTCTTTCTGCTTGTTACGACATCAGCTACCTCAATGATCATTTATTATCGTGGGATGGAATTTGTTTATGATTTACAAGCCAGTATTATTTTCTGTCTCTCAAGGTTTTTAGACACCCAAAGCCTGTAAGCTACAACCACACTACAGTGTTTGCAAAATGTCTTGTTCCAACCAAGCATGCATCAACAGGGAGTGCTTACACTGGCCTTCAATACTTCATTCTGTATCTTGCACATATCATCTGTGTGCCACCACCAGCTGACACTTTTTAGCTTATATTAGGAAGGAAAAGTACTGTGGGCAACCCAAGTGACCATGCTGGCTGGATGACTTCCCTTCTGGTTTTGCATGGGAGATATCTGGCATCTCCAAAGATGAAAAACGGTAAAGTGAAAAGGGACATGGTCAGAAACTCTGCACTTTTTGAAGAACACCTGTGTCTTCACTGAAATAATGTCTTGCTTTTCCAGAGTTTCATTTGAAACATGACACATGGGTCATGAGGCATGACAACCAATACTGGAAATCTTACATATCTTGATCACATGTACATCATCGATTTTCACTATGGGAGTTATGCAAACATTTTACACAAGCCTTGCTGATTCCTTTTACTTCCCTGGCAATCCAGGCTATGTAAAAAATGGATTAACTAAGTAATTAATTAATTAATGTTTTATCAAAACATACGAAATATAATGCATCAATGACAAAAAACAGCAACCTGTACAGTAGCATCCAGTGCTGTACTAACACAGTTTATACTCTAAATATTGATTATGAGTAGTTTGTCCATTTTTACAATATTAATAAGCAATGCCACGATGGATTTCAATACAGAGGGCTTTCTCTGAAAGCACTCAGAGTATTTCTATTCACCAAGATGGCACACTTGTGGAGATGCAGTACTTCAAAAAGAAGTGAACAAGAGAAGTGAAATTAATTCCAAAGTACCAGCTTAATGTCTTATATACAGGAATAGGACTGTCATCAGTTTGAGTGAGGTACCATTAAGCACACCACAGATGGCTATGAATGTTTACACATTTCCATACTATGAGATGCAGCAAGGGCAAGGAATAGTGTCCAAAGGGTATTTCCTCAACCATTTTTCAAAAACAGCTTGTAATACATATTACTATCCTTTACTTCAACATGTTTCAGACAATCTATGAAAGAAACAAGTATCAGTGGCTTACATATTTCAGTTACTGGATGCTCTCCAGCGAAAATATACACTTGCATTCTTGTGCAGCTTTTACCTTAAAATTATCAACACTAATATAATTAATGCCCTAATTAATCTGTCATTCCCATTTCATACAGCAATGCAAATCCCTTCTCCCAGTGGGTCAGGATGCAGGATTCTTGCCATTTTTCCCCATGTAAACCAGTTCCCCCTCCTCCCCCTTCCCCCCGCCAGTGTTGATCACTGATTTTGTAGTGAATAAATCATAATGTCAACCCTAGTGGTGGGTTTCTGGGCACACACTAAGGAAAAGCACAAACAAAGAAGTGTTTGTGACTGGCCAGCTGCTCCTTTGCTAAGCAACAGGCCCACCTAGTTTATTATTTTCAGGATCAGGGAGGAATTATTTTCATCCACCTCCTTCCTCCTCTGGCAGACTGGCCTGAGCATCAAGATTTCACCCCCCGTGAATCAGGGAGGGATGTAAATATGAGGTTTCTGCTTCTCAGTGGAGTGCTGCTGCTTTGCAGAAGGTAAAAGGACCCTCAGGGGCTGTGACTGACTTTATGAGATGCATGGAAATTGTCACTGTGATCAGTTGGCTTGCAGGATTTCAGGTCTTTCTGTTGAGAGTCGCTAGTCTGCTACAGCAATGGTTTCTGCATGGCTTATTTCCCTAATTTCCTCCAGCATCTGCAGCTGAGGTGTAGCAAGCAGACTGGTATTTTGTGAGACCTGAAAACAAGGTAGCTGATGCTGCTGGGTGAGACCAAAGTGAATTTAAAGGCACCAAGGAGAGGGTTGAGAGTAAAGGAAAGGGTGAATTAAAAAAAAAAACAAAAAACAAACAAACAAAAAAACCCAAAAAAATCAAAGTCGGAAAACTGAAAGACCCCTGAGGGCACTAACAGGGTTTAATGGCCCTGACCAACATCACCAGGGACCCAAACCCAGGCACCCAGGATCTCCATTTCGGCTCTGACCTGAGCACCCCATCTTTGCCCAAGCTACCCTGCTAGGTGTGCCTGCCTCTGCTCCCGTCCCCTTTTACTGCTCACCAGACACCCAGGCTGGCTGTTTTGTCACTTGCTGTCTCTGGGACTGTTGCTGGACCCTGCTACCAGTCCCTGGTTCCGCTCCCTATGTTCAGCCCCCAGAGGATTGCGCCTGTTTGTGAGGGCACAGCCACCACAGGTCTGCAGAAAGGCAGCCTCACACCTGTAGAGAAGCATCACCAGGAACACTATAAGCTAGTAGAAGATATTCCTAACACAGGAAGGGAGTGATGGGGAAGTGAGATATAATCATAATAGTTATATTTCTTGCTTTTTCTAGGTGAATTTCTTGCAAACTAGTCTGTTTCCTTTGTTATTTTTAAGAAAAAAAAAGTGTAATGAAGAAAGAACCTGATGAAGCCTGTGATCATTACTGGGTCTATCATTCCTTATTTTATTTTAAAATTGTAGATTTTTCTTGGTCCTGACAGAATGAAAAGGCATTTATAATTAATCCTTGAGGTCAGCAGACAGGGCTATAAGAATTCAAATTTCCAAATAATACAGGACTTCAAAAATTACTGTATAACAGAAGGCAGGTTTGATTTGTCTACGGAGCAAAGACAGCTCCACCAGAAATATTTCTACTGAGCAAATGCAGAGTGCTATGGTTTCAATAGCATCTGCAAACACCATGACTAATGAACTAGGACAATTATAACCATGTCTGAGGAAAGCTCTTTTACCCGATAATTTTGTGAACAGTTTTTTCCCACTTCTCCACTATTTGTCCCCACCCATAAGCAAGATACAAATGACGGTTTCAAAGCCACAAAGACAGACTATTTTTAATTTCAGGAAATGTACCAGTGATTCTGATACATTTTGTGGCCAGTTACTGAGCCCTTCTCACCGCCATTCATACCAGCACTGCTGGAAATGCTTTTCCCGGTACATTCCGGAATTACATTTGCCCTTTTCATGGCAACACCTATCCTGTGATCAGCTCCTGTGTGCAACTCCTTCTCAGGTCCTTCTTTGACTTTGCTTTCTGATGCAGCACTGAGCTTCTAGTAGAACTCATATCTATCAGCCCCTGAGTACACGACCTTGCACGTTCATTTTGTGCTCTGAATCTCATGCCAGATTTAACGATACAGAAGCAAAGGTGATCAGTTCTTCCTTCCTTTATGAAGTTTTGGTCCTCTTCTGTTTTGACAATGCATTCAAGCCCAATGCAATCAGACATTTTCATTTTTAAGCTGTGACTTACTGAGCCACAGTTATCAAAGAAGACTTCAAACAAGAGCAGTCCTGGGACTGATGCTCAAGGAGCTGTCTTGGTCACTACACTCATGTGCAGCACAGCCCACTGTTGCCTCCTTTTCCATCAGTTCCCTATCCATTCCTCTACCAATTCCCATCTTCTATACTTTAGTTAGTACTTCCCAAACAGTGCCTCTGTGCTATAGAAAGGCTACTAGGAGAGTTCTTGATTAATAAACTCTGACAGCATCCATCCATCTAAAATTTAACAACTTGAACAGAAATGTAAAGTACATTTCACAAAATAAATGAGTCATTAACACAGTGTTCACAGAAAGTCATATAAGAACCATATTATTTCCTTTCTCTAGAAAACTAGATGGAGCTATCAAGACAGCCTGATGCCTTCTATCCCAGTATATCTATACTGCCTTTTCCCCTACTTTCCACACAGCTCCATGTCTTTAATTATTATTTCCTTTAAAATCTGCACAAAAGATTTACACATTCTATGTGCTTCAGAATTTTTGCACTTACTCCCATTTCTGTAATTGTCCTAATTCATTTGCTTTGTCAGGCTTCAAAGTGAGGATGGTTTTCTGAAGCTGGAGACTTTTAAGTGTTTCACAAAAAATTTCCTTAACACAAGCAGAGCAGGCAAACAAAAATTATCAGCTGTAATTTGTTTTATTTGTGGTTTAGCATACTTTAGGTAAATTAAAGAATAAAACTGATTAGGCTTGAAATAATTTATTTTGATCCACATTCATCAAGGCTAGTGCACACCACCCACCAGTTCTGAGTGGAAGCTACATTGAAGGCAGGCATTTGAGTATCTTTGCCAATTTGACCATGCCCAAACCTGCCTCTGTGCTTCCCAACGTAGGAAACAGACCCAAATGTTCCAGGCTGTGGGTGAGCTGATTCTCTGCTCCTCACTGTGGGATCCAGTCAGTGCCATATTTCAGGGAGGGCCTGGACAGCTGACTCCAACTGACCAAAGGGATACTCCATACCATATGATGTCAAACACAGCAATAAAAAAAAAAACCTTTGGGGGGTGGGGGAGTTTTCTGAGGGGGCTGTTGCTCAAGGGCTGGTTGGACATCAGTCGTTTGGTGGGAAGTAATTGCTTTTGCACCACTTGGGGTGGGTTTTTTTGTTTGGTTGGTTGCTTTTCCTTTTTCTTTCTATGCCTTTACTTACTAAACTGTATTTTATCTCAGCTCATGATTTTCTCATTTCTTCCCTTCTGTTTCTCACTCCTATCCCACTGAGGGCAGTGAGCAAGCTGCTGTGTGGGGCTGAGCTGCCATCCATGGTGAGCCCACCACAGTCCTTTCTGGCACCCAGCATGGGGCATGAATTGTTCAAAATAATGACAGATTTGATCAGAACATTAGCGCTAGAGGGAACTAGTTATTATACCTGTTTAGCAGTTGCTGGTTGCAGTGTTGACTTATTTGTTCTCAACACTGGCTTGTTTATTCCCTTACCTGCTCTGTGTCATGCTCCATCTCTTGCCGTACATCAAATTTGAGAGTTTGTTAAAGGCTGGCTTTGTCTTTTTGTCCTGATTTGCATTAGAACAGAACTAGTTCTGTCCAGTGATTTTACTTTCCAGCTCAATCTCTTCTAACTAACGGCACTTTCTGAAGTCAACGGCACATTTCTGCAGACAGTGTCTGCTTCAGGGAGTGACAGTGCTCGATGTTCAGAGTTACTGCCAGGGACTGGTGTGCAGAAAGGCTCTTGCTTGTACTTGTTCCTGTGGGGACCAAGGTCACTGCTAAATCCTGTGTGTCACATTGGGGGTGTAGTAAGTTAGAGGTCACACCTGTGAAGGAGAGCAGAGAGGACAGGTGACCCTGAACTGACCAACAAGGTGTTCCATCCCATAGACATCATATTTGATATAAAGCTGAGGGATCAAAACAGTCAGACTCTCTTGTCTCTCTTTCAAATGTCAGTGTCTGAGGAGGACTCTGTTCTGCCTTCGCTCCCAATCCGTGCATTCCTGAATCCAGTTCCAGAATCCAGCTCTTGAATCCGGTTCCCGTCTGTCACTAAGTCCAACCTGGGGCTTTCCCAGCACCTCCCCACAGCATCAATGGTGAGGGTGATGTAATTGCTGTCAGGGCATTGGGTTTGGTATTGGTTTTGTATATATTTGTGACCTCCAGGACTCCCGTTCTTGGCAGGCCCCAGCCACCCCATGCCCGGCTCTGTGATGTCCGGAGGTAGAGCAGCGACTCTTTCACGGGCACCCCCTTGCCGTGGGGAAAGAGCCTGTGTGCCCTTGTGAGGTTGAGAGCTGTGCTGCTGGTGGCATATGCCTCTGGCAGGGTCTCCCAGGCCAGACAGGTCTCAACTGAAGGGTCAGACAAAGTCTGTCCACGGGCACGATGGGCTCACTAGCCTTCGGGCAGCCGCCCTAGGAGAAGGACAACTCTGACTCCAAACCCAGGCAGATGGAGCTCGTTTAGCCTTGTAAGGCTCCATCTAAGAGAAGGACACTCTAACCAAACTTACGACCCGAGGACTTTGCTGTCACTGTCCAAGCTCGCCAGGCCCTGGCAGATGAACCTCAGGTGTAAAGGGTGGAGCCAGTTCCGTGCACGCTGGTGCCTCTCCTAAAAAATCCACCGCGCAGGCACCGCAGGGTGCACTCATCGCTGGCAGTGAGCATGGGAAAAGCCCTTCCCAGATCTTCGTTTGTGAAGCCAAGCCATGAATGACGAATGAATGAATATATTTGTATATATTTCGTTTTATTGTTATTGTTTTCATTAAAGCAGTTTTAGTTTTCTTTTCCAATCCATAATTCTCTCTCCCTTATGCCCTTGCTCTTCCCCTTTGGAAAGGGAGAAGAGATAATAGAGAGCATCTGACATTTGTCTAGTAGCCAGCCCATCCTTAACCTGTGACAATTTTGCAGTTTGTGTGTAGCACTTGGTTGTGCTTTGCCTGGGAGAACTGTGCTAGAAATTCACTGGTCTTGAGCTGTATTTGGGCCCTGCATTGCGGCCATCCCAGTACCTCGGGAACCATCTTGTGGAGACAATTAACAACTACACCTTTTCTCTCTTCTCCGAGAGCAAATTTACAGCCAAAAGAATGGCACCCTCCCCTTCTCCTGGGGGGAGATGAATTCTGCCTTGTTACAATGTCCGTCCCTCTAGCATCTTTGCGACCTCAGAATGCCTACATTGGCCCGAGAGCAAATTTACAGCCAAAAGAATGGCACCCTCCCCTTCTCCTGGGGGGAGATGAATTCTGCCTTGTTACAATGTCAGTCCCTCTAGCATCTTTGAGACCTCAGAATGCCTATATTGGTGTGTCTCAATAATCTGTTTCTGGCTTTTCCTAGGGTTAACTGTCTATTTTAGAGATTTCACACAGGGATATGGCCTGACACACTGTGGTCATGGGTAGCAAGATGCACAGGAGAATATGGGTATGTACCTAGAAAGGTTTTCACCTCTGAGGGTGTGGGACTTCACTGTGAACAACTGTGGAAGAATGGGGAAATCTGATGTGTACCTTGAGGAGAATTAATATTGGGTGAAAATAACGTATGATTTGAATTACATGGTGCCATTACTGTACGATGCCATTGCTGTATGATGCTGTACATCACCGTTACCTACAAAATATCTCCAGGGAAAAAAGGCTGGTTTGGTCTAAAACGAGCAGTGAGTATAGAGTATATGAAAGAGTGGAGTCTACCCACAGGACCTGGCTTTTGGACACCTTTTCTTTAATCAGTGACTCCATGTTTGACCCATCAGAGCACTGTTGTGCTTATGGTACCTCACCTGTGCTTGGCCCCATGTAATGAGAGCTCATGTGCAGCAGTGGGAACTGTCTTACACCAGTATGGAGTGAGGCAGGGCTGCTCATCACTCCCCTACATGCACACTCCTGTAAGAACAGTGAGCCAAACACAGCCAAAACAAGAAGAAACATGATTACAGATCCATTTCTCATCTTTTCTAAAACCAGATCAGCCTGATCACCCCATCTGCCCAAAAGGAAGGCCGCACCACCACCTGTCCATAAGGAAAATCCATCTGGACCAAGCAGAGATGCTTGTTTGTGTAATAAATGAGTTTGCATTGATTATATGACTCTGTCCTTCTGTCCCACTTTTACTCACCAGCCAGCACTATAATCCCACACATAACACTGTCTGATCAGGCCAGCATAATGATGCACAGGACTGGTATGATAAGCACAATACATATATGTTTTTTCACACACAGAAGTTAACTCTGTGTTTTCAGACTGTTTGATCTTTCACAGCAGTAATAACACGCACCAAGCACCTTAAACTTTCCTCATTTTAATATTGAAAAATACAAAGTTTAAAAAACAACTCAAGAACTAGAGAAAATTGAAGATATGAAATACAACCAGATCCACAAAACTGTTCTGAATCGAAACTGCACACTCTTAACTGAGAGCGAGCTCCATGTGTTACTCATTGTAAAGGACGGACCTATTCTTCACAATTACTGACTGGCCTCTAGCAAAAAGCACCCACTGCTCTGGGAATGCAACCCATCAGGCTGGGAAAGCCAGGGGTTTACAATTAAATTACATCAGCTAGTAAGGAAAATATTTTATTGATTATTTACTGCTTTAATAGACATAACACTAATATAACTCCAGAAACCTCTCTCTTTATATAATCAATATGTTTTATGTATACGTACACTGGATTTGGATTCTTCTCCATCCATAGCTGTGTACAATGTTGCCTTTCATGGCTGTTGCTAAAATTCCTACTTGTTTCTAAACAAAACATGAATAAAATACTTTTCATCCAGTTTAGTTTTCATTAAATGGTGGTTTACTGGGTACATTACAGGTACAAGCATAGTAACATGGAAATGTTGCAGCTAAATCAGCATGTAGTATTTCCATTTGTGATGGTGAAATAAGAGCCACGAACAAGTCTGTTTGAGCATGATAAGAACAGGAACAAACATTCACTCCACATTTTGCTTAAGATTGTCAGTATTTTAATATTATGTGGTAGGCAGAAAGCTACAGTGGAAGTGAGAACGGATGGGGAAAACATTAATGCTTTCCTAGGCTGCAGAACAACTGGATATTGTACTTCAGTTTTCACCAGGCTCTACTATGCATGTATCATCTCACATTCAGCTGATAGGCAAAGTGATGAAAGTTAATATTTTACTAAGTTAAAATTGTGACATTCGTGCTGCAGTTGAGGAGGTATCATCTATCAGCTATGTGATGCTTGTACAATGGTATCAATGGGGAAGAAATATCAGTGGACTTCACCCAGATTTAAAGGTGTTTGAAATACAGAGGAGCGAGGGAGATCTCAGCTCCTTTTCTGAAACACTTAGAGAAAAAAAGCCCTGGGATTAAAAGATACTGCCTAAGCAACAACTGAGCAGTTAGACATTTATTCTGCAATTTGTTCCCGGCGCCTACACTTGCGTTCCCAATTGCCATCTCAACACAGCAAGATATGTCACCCAATATTACAAAAAAGGTTGCTCATACATGCAAAGTAATAAAAAATAGAGCTTTGTCTTAAAATCTATAGCAATATGCTATTGGATTTCTCACTAAATTACTTGTAAGTCATGGCCATCAGGCACATAAAAGAGACAGCAGTCAGAGCCAGACCTACAGAGGTTAAGGCAGGGAGATGCCAATCAGAGATTCAAGCCTATGTATTAGCACCTTGTTAAAGAACTGGTAGTGTGTGAAGCTTTATACAGCTTCTCAAAATACTTTGTGAAAGTAAAATACTCTTTACAAAAGCTTTAAACGTCTGATGGCAGGTCTAGCTGTAAAAACACAATGCAGAAGAAGCCCTGCAGAGTGGAGTGAGGGAAGAAAACAACCCGGAGCAAAGACAGGAGGCCTTACTGAAGCAGGGGGAGCCAGGTGAGAGAGAAGATCACACTGGAAGCTGAACAAGATGGAGCTCCAAGGGCCTTCAAAACAAAGATGAGACATTTAAACCAGCTGGTGGAAACAAACAAAAGAGGAAACATTGGCAGGTGTAGTAAGGTGTTCTGTTTTGAAAGATGAGGAATGGAAACTGTTCCCAGTGAGGCTGGCATGGAAAGAAGTTACAGCAAGGGAGGAGAGATACCTGAAGGACAGCAGGCATGGTTAACCTGTATTTAATTGAATGGAAGGAAGGAACAGAAAGACATTCACAGCCAAGTCTGGATGTAGAGAAGGGAGAAGTCCTCACACAAGCCTGAGTAGACAGGATGGAGTTGTTGTTAGCAGCAATGGAGAAAGGCGGTAGCGAGAGGACTGAGGACAAGAAATAAGAAGCTCAGTGTCACCAGTGTTAAGGTTGAGCTGCTGGGGAGTCATGCACTGCCATGCCAGGGACAGACCGCAGCACAGCACTGAACACAAGACGCAAAGACAGGTGTGGATTCATGACTCACCAGTGAAAAACTAGTAACTGAAATAGTTCAAGAAGTTGTTCAGGGTTAACACATAAAACAGTGAGTCAAGCACCATATCACAAACTCCTCTCTTTCCTCCAGGACATCTGCTCTCTTTGGCCCAAGCTGTGTACCAGCTCTGTGGATTGCCTGGATCCTTCCCAGGTACCTTCAGTTTTCCACTGCCTCTTGCAAGCATCCTTTTCTACAGGGTAAAACAGTTTCTGTAGTTGATATTCAAAGCATGCACATGTCTGCAAGGTCTTCACTACTGAGCAGAAGGATGGTGCTTGCTTCTCGTTAGACTCCTGTGCCTCCGCTTTTTGAGTCTTTAAAGCCTTGCCACTTCTTAGAGCTTCAATACTTTTCATTTACCAGCTTCCTCTATTACATTTGTTTATTTTGCAAAATCAGCCGGAAACCTTTCATCATAAGCCTTTACTTTTCTGAGGTGAGGTTTTGCATTCCTAGAATTTCATTCTAGAGAATATAAAAGCTCTTCCTCGATAAAATACACCGAGAATAACGTTAATAAATCTGCTCTGGTCCAACTCCAATTTTTCTGGTTTATTTTTTCTCAGGCTGCTGATATAAGCAAGATTGGTTTTGTTTCCTAACATGAGTCTTTTATTTTGCCTTATAATTAAAAATGGATCAGCGTTCAACAGACATATAGGAAAACAAGTTCCCTGTACCATATCCTACATGTGAAATAATAAGAAAGTGTCAGTTACAAGACAATTCATGAACATGTTAAAAATTTGAATGCATATATGTATAGTAGGAAACTATATTTTAGGATATTCCTGTATGGCAGGTTTTATTAGCTAATAACTTGCTACCTAATTTTTTCAGAAAAAAGAATTATAAAAAAATTAATAAAACAACAGAAGCAAATACTCAGAGCTTTAAGAAAACTTGTTCCTCATTCAATGAAATACAATTAGTAATATTTCCATGTCTTAATCTGTCTTCTGGAGGGATGCTTTTAAGACATGTGGCATATAACTAGGCATTAGTGAATGTAATCCTGACATTTGTCTCTATAATAAAACTTAAAGGATACCACTGCCACATTCTTTTCAGGATAACTTGGGAACCTGAATTAATTTAGAATTAACAAGTAATATTACATAGGGGAATACATTTGACAAAGCTGTCGTTAATCTTTTCACTAGGGGCCAAGGCTAAACAGACACTTCTCCCTTCCAATTATCCAGACATCGACCAGTCAGAAGTTTACAGCTGGCAGCAGCAACTGAACTACAGCTTAGGGAAGAAATCTCATACCTTCCTGCAAACAGAAGCCAACACAAGAGTTCTTATCACCTTCTGATGGCAGTAGAAACAAAAAAGTTTTTGTCATCAATTTATATAAAAATATAGGAAATTTTAACTCCTGTACCAAGATGAGAGATGGGTTGAAAGCGAGGGTAATGCCAGAGAAGGAGAATAGGGTCAGAAGAATAGCCATATCTTTTCTGCCCTACTAGAATGAGTAGAATACCAGCTACGAGGCAGTGTCCCCTACCCAACAAGGGGCAGGCAGTCTCACTCTTTGCATTTAGATTAGCAGCTGCAACAAGAAGCCCTTCAAGCAAACCTGAAGTTGCCATTTCCACAAAGGGTGCTGAAAGTCCACCAATCAACAACAGAATATAATGCCATTGTGATAATAGAAGTGAAAAGATACAGTCAGCTTAGCAGAAAAAGCTAACTGCTTACAGACATAGCAAGACCTGTCTGTATTGTTAGTATAGTCTGTGAGGAATAACAGTTAACAGGAGTTATTGAGCTATTGTTTCAAAAAGCAAATCTGCTGCTTATTGCCTCCAGGAAGCCATGGGTATACTCCTGGGGTTATCAGGAACACCCCTGGGATCAGAAACACAGAACATTGGAACTCACCAGCTTTGCCTGATAAGAAGGGCAGGAATTCCTGAAACTCAGCCTAAGATCCCAGGAGACAAAATAAGCAGGGATGAGATTGGCAAGTGAATGAGCACCAGTTCAAAAACATCAATCCTACTGGAATATCTCCATGTCTCAGTAAAAAGGGATGCAGACAGAGACTATAAATATTTTATACATAATTGGCTTTGCATTTAACAGCAACTGCAGTGGAGAAGAGTAAATTCTGCATCTTGTCATTCTGAACAAGGACTCTCCCTGCAGACAGGCACTGATTAATGATACTAGTCTCTGAAATCTGAGCCACAGAATCCTTCGTATTTCAACAATATTTCAAACTGAATTTATGTGTTCTTCCCAGTTCACTGAACTCACTGTTTTGTTGTGTCACTTTTGCTTGCAAGAGAATGCTCTAGACCACAACTAGCTGGTATTTTTCATGTTTTCTCATTGCACATTAAGATAGCATTTGAAAAACAGTTGCATTTTTGAGCAGGAAATTTTATAAGGCAGCAGTGGTCATTCTGGTCATATATAAAGAAAAATCAATGCACTCTGGAGAACTGTATGTCTTTGCCATTGCTGTTTACTCTTCTAAGCTATTTTCAGTTCACTTTTTTGACCTGATCTCATCACCTGTGTATCACAGTGGTACACTACTAACACGTCTAAAGTGTATTCTCATCAAGAGGATAAGCCAGCATTTGATTTCTTTTAGAGATAGAGTCTCACAGCTGGAGCATCTTGTCTAGGAACATTTATAAGTGGCTGAAGAATTTTTCCCACACCTTCCCTTACTTAACCAGAACCAAAGCGCAGATGATGACGAGTCCTGGAATCCTGATCAGTGCAAAAGCCTTTAAGGTCAGTGCTAGGGATGAGCACTGGAAATCAGGGTCTCTGGCAAAGAGCCACAGATAATGCTCAAGCTGATGTCCAAGCTTACGCTTCCTTTAAATTCATGGCAAGTAGATACAAGCAGAAGTATAATAACCTCAGTTGTCTAACTGCTGGTTTCACTTTTTAAATTAAGGTTTTAATTTTTACTCTTTTCAGGCATAATCCCTAAAAAGTAAAACTTGCAGGAAATCCATGCACTTTTATGTGACTGGATCAAGTCAATCTGTCCGAACTGTCTGCCCATCTCCAGGACAGGAAGAACAGGAGGCGTGATACTGCAAGCGAAAAATCTTGTGTCAGAGACATTTCTTTTCCCGGGGTGCAAGGGAAATAGTTCATGGAATCACAGAATTTCATCAAAAACACTATGTTGCAGCTGATCAACCAGTAAAAAGACTTTATTGTTTAGACATTATAAGGTAGATGTATCGGGGTTATAGCTTCCCAGCACACTCTTGTTTTGTGTGATAGTTCTGCCCTCGGAAAATCCCTTTTGCCACTTGTAAAGACAAAGCTTTCCCTCCTCATCCTCAATGTGGTTAACCCTGACACTGTATACGTTTGGGAGCACTAGGAACAATCCTGACAGATGAAATGTTTTTAGTTTTATCTCCCTAGCTTGTGACAGATTAAATGGATAAAAACACTTAAGACCACCGACACTAAAATTGCTGGCAGAGACCAGCAAGATTGGCAAGATTTCTATAACCAAGTGAAAGAGAAAATGTGTCATCAGCAAAATGGATACTGTACCTGGTTAACTGTTTTCATTGTAACTTCAGCTGGGGAAGCATTGTGTGTCTCATCTATCTGCCAAGCACATCCGTGCAGGCTGTTAGTGCAATGTAAGTGAATCACAAGTTAGGACACTTGCCATGTTCTACGGAATCTGCAACCTCAAATCCAATACCCGCTAGGAGTTTAAAAAAAACTATGCGGCAGGGGTGCTGGAGGGGGGGAAGTGTAATACTGGGAAGAAAACCAGACTAAATAAAATAGGATTCATGTTGAAAGACCCAGCAGAGCACATCCTGGTTTGAAACCTCCTATTTGAGCTCTTGACACTAGATGTCGCTGCCACCGCATCCTCCGAGGCAGCAGCTGGCTCCTGCTGCAGGGCTGCTTCAGTGCCTTGCTGGCAGAGGCCTATCATTTGCAATATTTAGGAATATAAAGCTTTTCTTCTTGTTGCTGTAAATACACTTGTCCTTTTCTTCAGCCTGAACGGAGAGGTTCAGTCAAGAAGAGAGGCTATGGAGAAGCCTCGATTTCTTGGGAAAGGCCCCAAGACCCAGCAGGGATATTACACACCTATAACTCTGCCCCTGCATTATGCCTGTATAAATAAAGATATATGTCGATAGATATCTCCGTCTCTGCACGTTGCTGGCAGGAAGGATGGAAGGGCCTCTCGTTGTTTCAGTTTCACACATGTTGTTGGTGGCGAGTCATGAGGCAGCATCCTCTTCACATTCAGCATGCCTTGCATTTTTCTGTGAGACTGATGAAGGACCTTCTTCAGTCATATCAGGATTTCATTGGTCCCTGCTTCATTCACGTGCAGGGTTAAAGATACAGTGTCCTTCAGCATGGTGTAAAGATAATTCCCCTTTCTTTCTCATACTGACCAAGATGTAGCTGAGAGGGTTAGAAATAGTGTATTAAGATTGAAAATGCTAGTGATTGAAAATGACATGAAAAATGCTAGTGGATTAAAAATAGGAAACAACCCTGCAGTTGGGAGGTGGAGCTTCATGTTTAGGAAAGGAAAAAATGTCATATTAAATCAGTGGAGCAACCAACTAGTCCAGTATCTGTTCACTAACACTTTTTTTTAAGAAGGTAGAAAAAAGTTATGCTCTTGATGACTAGAGAATTATTGATCTCCAGGAAATATTTCCATCGAATCCTTAAGAATTAGAGGTTAGAGTTTGTTCCAATACAGAGAATTTATGTCTTTGGAAATTCTGGTCTTATGAACCATAAGACTCTCCTGAGGTATATAATGACTCTTAAAAACAATTAAGTCCAAGATTTCGTTAACTAGATTTTTGTACCCTGCAATGCTTTAAAACTCATGGTTTCATACTGCAATTCTCATCCACCTTTTAAAGAATGCTCTGTAGAAGGAATTTCTTTAATGGAAAGTGGTGCATTTCTGAATCCAACGAATCTGAAGGATACTTTCTTGTGTCCAGTTTTGGGTCACCTACTGCCAGAAAGATAGATGAGGCATCCCAAGGAGGCCTGAGGCTCACCCTAACAGGAAGGGCTGAGAGAGCTGAACTTGTTCAGCCTGAAGAAGAGACAGGGCCTGAGAGCAGCTTTCGAATTCACAAGCTGCACTGAGATTCAGCTCCATGTTAGTGCAGCTGCCTTAGGTTCTGGATAGCCTGGAGCAAAGTCGCTTCTGCTAGCAGAGAAAGAGAGTGCCACAACTCCTTACCTTCCCTGTGCCCTCTCCCTGTGAAACAGGAATAACACATTTTTTCTCCTTTGTCTCTGTCTGTCTGAGCTGCAAATTCTTTGCCTCGCACTATCCATGTGTGCGGTATCTAAAGCAGCTGATCTCCCAGGGTTTCTCATCACTACGATGACACAGATAGATAGTCCAAATCATTGGAGTGCTCAGTTAAATCTCCGGGAATGTTTTCAGAGGTTGAGGGCTGCCATCTGCAGTTTTTAGCTGTTTTCAAGGATTAGGATTTTCATAAATCAGATGTCACCAGAAGCTATGGTTCTCAGAGACTGCTGCACCTCTTGTAAGAAAAATCCCAAGTTATTTATTATCCGCATAACAGGCATAATCTGTCAGACATCTCCATTTTCAAAGCAAGTGTATTGAAACATAAACCAGGCATTCTTCGGCTGTAACAGTGGATTCCTTAATTTTGCCTTTGGATAGTTCTTCCTAAAACTGTGACAAGCCCATTATGCTCTTGTTGATTTTTCAGAAGGACTCTTTATTTCATGAATTTATTAATGATCCTTGATCTACAGGCAGCACTAGCAGAACAGTATTTTGGCAATATTTCTCAAACTATATCTTTAATTTCATGTTTATTTTTATTCTCAAATTAATCCTTATGCCATAGTGTCATTTTTGTGTAACATCAAATGGTTCCTAAAACGGATTTTTTTCATTTTGGTTCTGTGATGCTACTGAGTTTGACTCTGATCCATATAAGGATGCAGTACATGAACTTTGCCAGATCTGAAGTGCCAGCAGTCTTTTTTATTCATTTCTGCAGCTAAAGGAGGGGATTTAGTAAACATCTCCACTCCAGCCAAGCACCCTGCAACTTAACTGTTTCCAGAAGGATTTAAGAGAAGTCATTACGGGGACTTCTTTCTTTGCGGGAACGAATCAGCTTAACCAACAAGATTTGTTTCAGTAAACTCTTATCTAATTTGCTGTAGAGATTCTTGTTTGCCAGAACAAAATGTCATGGTAACACAGTTAAACAAACACTCATACTTCCCTCATCCCTAAACAAGAACCAGCGTCTGTCATTGTGAAGCTTTCTTCTGCCTCATTCAGAGAGGCCAAAGAATGCATCTTCAATGAAACCCAAAGGGCTGCGTATTCTTGTGTGGTTCCTGAGTGTGTAACACGTCAGTCCATGCAATGCTGCAGTGGGACTGTAGGAGCATGACTGGCCTGACTTCAACACAGGAAGAAATCCTGTGTTTTCAGCCTACTAAGCTCTGCTGCCAGAAGTACATCAGCAAGATAGTTACATGCTTATTCAGGAGTGCCTACAGAAGCCGTGGTTTCCTCAGAGAAGCCCTATCCCAGTACACAAAAATGAAACCAATTCCCTCAGATTTACACTCACCTAGTGTCAGAGCTGCTGGCACACTCCCTCAGTTCTGCATTCTTGTCACCTGCCTGGATCAGAGACACTTCATATTTTTGCAACATCTGCATTTCGCAGCCCCCTCATTCGCACACAGACAGTCCTGCTGGGCTGAAGTTAATATTGTATGACTGCTTTCTGAAGAAAAAAGAAAACAACAGCTCCTTTTATTTTTAGACTATAGCAGTTTCAGATGATCCTGAACTCATTACTACGTTGACTGACACTTGCCATTAATCTCACAGATCTGCAAAGAAAACAGTTCTAAAATATTTTGAAAATCCTGTATCTCTGGTAGAAAAGTCCTGGGAATAAGCTGAAACCCAAGTCAGAAGCAATACTCATTCTCCCTGGTGCTTGCTCAACTGTCAGCATCAACTCCGCCCACTCTGCTGGAGAAGTCGGGCTTTCTGGAATGTGAGAGGTGTATCAGACGATGTCTGCCTACATCAAAGACCAAATAATGCCATTACACAGAATGTAGAGGTATTGCAGTTCAGTCCTTTCCAATAATTCTTCCTAGAAAATATGCCTTCATTAATCACAATACAATGTTTAAAAATGCTCCATTAAAAACGGCTAGTTTTTCTTTGGAAAACCCTACAGTTTTCCTTCACTTAGGAAATTAAACATCTGCCTAAATAAAGGTTGTTTATGCTTAGAAGTCTCTCAGAGTGCTAAGGCAGTGCTGTAACATATCCAGTCTTCAATATATTTCACTGGGTACAGACCAGCTCCATCATTTGAGAATATTAGTAACTGTAGGGTAAGTATCACTGTTAGAAGACAATACATGATGCTGGATCTAACTGCCCAAGAGAGGTGAGGCTGCAGCAGCTCCATGTCCCCAGGACCACCAGTAGTGAGGCTGAAGATGTGTTCCTAATAGGCACACACACACAGAGCACATATAAAAATTACATATATACATGCCCAGGCACACAGATCACAGATACACAGGACACTCACACAAACACTGAGAACCTGCAGCAAATCTGCTTTTCTTCCCTCTTTCTTTTCACGACTCTCCCCTCTTCCCTCAAGGCTCTTTCTCCACTGGCAAACCACAGCACTGGTAACTTCTACCCCACAAGTGTCTGCACACAACTTGATCACCTATTTCTTTTTCCAAAACCAGAGAAACTGTAATGCCTGTTCCCAAAAAAATGGCAACAAAAGGAGTTGTTACATTTGACTAACTCTATTTTGGTAAAAAGATAAATGCGGCTTTACAATTTGTTTTATGTATATTTAATGATACATTAGGGCAAACTTGTTTTCTACTACTTGAATGTAAACAACCAACAAGTAAAGCATTTCCCTATTTTTAGGTTTGGGAAGAGACAAGTCATGACAAAAGTCATTAGACTTTGAACATATGCCTGAAGCAAGCCATCACTGCATTCTGTTTTTTTCAGGGGCTTTTGTGACTGTAGCGTGCATCTATCTACCCACCCACAGTTCCTCTCATTATTTGTGAGTCATTGTCTAATATCAATCAGGTTTGACAAAGGATTATAGTCTCAAAGATAATTAGGTTCCAACAAGTTTCACCAGGTTTCAAGAAACCTGTAGTAACACAACTGGTTTTGAGGGAGAGGAAAGCAACCTAAATTAGTGTCCCTCAGTGAAAGGCCCTAGTATAAACTCAGTAGTCTCCCCTTCTGTTTGCCCTGCCAAAAGTCAAACAGCATCAATGCAGCTCCATACAGGACACAGCTGTACTTAGGTAATGTATAGACCCTCTGTGGAAATTATGCTTAGCTATTAAATGAGGGTGCAAGGACTGTCACAGGGGACACAGCAGGAGAGCCTTGATATAAGATAGTGACAGGAGTGTAGGAAGAGTACACAGATCCTAGGAAAACACACATTATTAGTTCCATCATTAATGTAGTAAGTTGTTCTTCCAAGACTTCAGGGTAGAAAGTAACTCTTCTTTTTCCTAGAGAGACTAGGACCTCAATCTTGTCATTTGAGGAAACTTCTAATGTCTGAATTTCCACTTCAATATGCAAAAAGGGCTCTGTACTTGTGCTGTCTGAGCTGGGATGCCTCATGTAAAAGCAGAAAAAAGGAGCACTTTGGATGAACAAGCTTGCCTTAACGTGTGCCTTACTTCATTGTTTGCAGTCTTGAAGTACTGAGCTCTCTTACTGAAGTTACTAACACGGACAAGTACACTGCCATAGAACTTCTGGCAAACAAGCGATAACCCACTTTGAAAAGGTTCTTTGGCACACATAAAAAAATGACTAAGTTGAGTTTATCTAGAGTGCTTCTTATGTGTGCACAAAAAGCTTCCTGTACTCAAAAATTCTGAGCTGTTTCATGATTACTTACAAGTTACTACTTCTGCACTGCTGTGAATGAACAGCAGCAATCCTGTACACTAAGCCTGGCTAAGAACCATTACGATGAAATTACCATAAGTTGTCAGTTAGGAAAAGACATTTATTAAAAAAAAAAGAAAGAAAGAAAGAAAGGAAAGGAAAACAAGGAGACTTGCAAAACTCAGGAAGATGGGCTTATTAGTCAGTACTTATTCATGCACTGACTAATGTGAGATGTCACTTGTACAGAACCAAATGTCCTTCCACAGCCTGCAGCAGCAGAGGCCCACAGGTGGTCTCCAGACAGTTAGGCTTTCCCTTAGATCAGAAAATATTCTCTTTAAACTATGTTGATAGTTTTCACAACACACAGTTCAAAATCATAGCTTAGCCTTCCCTAGGGTGTTGCATCACTTTTCCAAACTCATCACTCTTCGGGAATTTGCTTCTTCATTCTCCCATTTCTTGTCAGTGTCAGAGAATAAAGAGGAGACCACAGGTACACAGTAGGGCACACAAACTGCTGTTAGAAGCTGGAATCTCATGGTCTGGAGGCAAGAGGATCTAGATGTACTAAATAAGAAGGTACTTCAAACTGCCCATGAAGAGCAACTCTGAAAAAGGCAAAGGCAATCCTTGGATGTATGAACTACAGTATTTCAATCAGAGATGGGAAAATGTCAATATTATTGTGTGAAGTGTTTCTGCTGTCTTCTCTGGTGTAATGCACATCATTCCAATCGTTCATACTTGAGAGGACACAAACTGAAAGATGGCCAGGATGACCCTGAATTCGGAGACCCTATCACATAAGGACGGCTTGGCTCACTTAACCCATCAGAGCAGCACTGAGAATTGATTTGATCATTGATTACAAATACATTGTTGCATTGTTATGAAAGAAAAATTTTCTTGAAATCAGAGAACAATTTGTCACTAATAATGATAGGCTCATAATAAATAGTTTTAAGGTAGAAAATTAGAAAAAGGCTCTGACTAAGAAATAAACTGAGCTTCTGAAACAGCCTTTCCAGCTGCAACAGAGGTTACAAAAAAGATGTCTGGGCGCAGTGAGAATGGGTGAGAGATCCCCACAGGAGCCATCAGGGCAGGGTGTTGCCAGCCCAGGGGCAGGGCAGCTGAGGACACCAGGGCAGCCCCAGGCATTAGGCACTTTCCTGGGGATGGGGACAGCCCAAGGCCAGGCCAGGAGGTCAGCCCATGGCTGGGCAAGGGAGCTAAAGACCAGCATCCTACAGCATCACTGGGGCAGTGGCTGATGGCCCCAGGTAGCGGCTGACATGAAATCCTGGGCCATGGGCAGGGTGGGGGAGGCCATGGTGGGGGTTGGGAAGGGATGATCAGGCCTCTTAGTGCCCTCAGGGCTGGGGTAGCGGCTGACATGAAATCCTGGGCCATGGGCAGGGTGGGGGAGGCCATGGTGGGGGTTGGGAAGGGATGATCAGGCCTCTTAGTGCCCTCAGGGCTGCAACAACAACAATAAAAAAACCCCAACAAAAATAAAAAACCCCCTGTTATTAAATTGGGGTTTAAAAGTCATTAATTATACCATGTCTATAATAGAAAAGGACTATAACTGATGCACACAAGGTCACTTGCAGTCCTATATTCATATGCAATATGATGAAATGGGGCTGAAAAAAGACTCCCAGGGTCAATTCACAAAATCAGTGAAAAAGACTCACTAAAAGCTGGATCAGACACTTCAGAAGAAAAGCCGGCAAAAAAGGGTGGCCAAAGTCCTATTTTCTGCTTTCAGAATGAGTTGCCCAAATGACAGTGATGACTGGCAGGCATTTGTCAGGGCTGGGTACAGTCACTATACTACACCTTGAGGACACAGACCACAATCAGAGATAAGGTATAACATCCGCCACCTTCCAAAGCCTGCTAGACTCCTTGATGCAGAGAAGCAGTCATCTTCTGTTGACTCAACTCCAAATCTGCCTCTAGATGTTAAAGTATCAGCACTTAGTCATCTGTCAATAAATTCCTCAACAGTTCAAATGATGCTACACCAGTTTTAGCACAGCCTCTATCTGGGAGGTCCATTATTACCAGAAAACCTTCTTAGCACAGTTCATTCACTCCACTGGAATTGTACAACCACTAACAGTAGAGGGCTCTTGGTACTCCTCACTGACATGGTTATTTTGGTCCATATTGTTCAGGTGAATAGTACCTATGAGAAAGAGGACAGGAAATCTACCGGCTAATGAAATCCTGTGAAAATACTAATGAGAAATGAAAGAGCTGAATGTCCTGAAGGGGACATATGGTCACTCATGCAACTGTTTGCTCAAAAGCATATGTTCTGCAGCTCCATTTCTTTGTTAATTATAACAAGAGACTCAGAAATATTGGTGTGAAACTAGAGGTCCACACTAGAGATGTAAAATCTATGACTAGCAAAATCCCCTCTGTTAAGCACACTTCTACTCTCCTGTGTAGCTACCGAATTCTCTACATTCTCACGTCAGGGTTGTCACTGTCTTCCCAGTGCTGAGCCCTGCAAAGTCTTATGTGCTAAATAATGGCTTTTAGGCACTGAAGTTCATCGCTGAGATTATATCGTACCTATAAACTCACTGTTCTACATCAACAGAACCAGCATCTGAATGATTTAACAATTCCATCTGCCAGAAATGTTTTTAGACCATAAAACTTCAGTGTTCCTGAAATAGCTGGGCGGGGGGGCGGAATCAAAGCTTTTAGCACATAATTTCCTGTGGTATATTGGGACTCATGAACTGAGTGATTTTAAAAGTTATTTAAAATCAATACCGGGTGCCCTAGATTATGGGTTACATTAAGTTTGAACAAGCTGCCTTGTTCAATTTAGATTGGAGTAGGGAGAATGTGCTCTTAGTCGCTTTGCTACATGTGTAAGAGCTGAGTACAGCATAACAATGCAAGAATGGACATTTCCAGGCAAAACTAACTGATGATGCAAAGATGATGATGAAAGGTCATCCTTTGAATAATTTAGTCTTTATATTAAAGCACCTCTCATCACTTGGTTCTTCATCTGTGTAACCTCAGTAGCATTGTCCCTTGTCTATTTAAATCTCTGGGCACATCCACAGCTACATGCTGTTCTTTGAATTCCAATTCATGAGCAATTCACATATGGGAACACAACTCTAGTGCTGCCTTTTAATAAATGTGGCCCCACTTTGAGATGTAAGACTCTTCTTATTCCAGCAGTAAGCTTGTCCCACTGCCCTGCAGTAACTCAAGACAGTCATACGAGCAGGTGTGAACTGCTAGAAAGGTGACCTGGTTAGAAGGGAAAAATACTGACAGAAGAAAATGCCTGATGCACCTTGAAGCAGAGCTGGGTACCTAGAAACCAGAGATATTCTGAACTACCATTGATAAGTGCAAAACAGGGAACTGTAACGGCAGCTTACCATCTGAAAGGTGAAAAATAGTCTGGAAAAAAAGGGGAAAACATCCTGAGAAAGTAAGAGTTAGAGTTAGCTGCTATTGGATCTTCACCTGCAAGAGCTGTTAGCACATGCTGTGTGCACTTTTCCCTTTCCTAACCAGGTCTGCACAAACTTTCTATGAGATCTGGGACCCTCGCTAGAGATGCCTGGCTGACTCAAAACTGACGTGGATCATCTTCAAAGTGAGACTCCCCCTGTTATTTTACTGGTTCCCCTCTGGGCCCACTTGTGGGTTGATTTGGTTTGTCCTTACACTTCCGGGGTGGTTGGATCCCCTTCTGAGATCTGTTTAATGCACTTGGTTCTATGCATATATATAAGTAACCAGTCACAACCACAGCTGCTGCCTTATTACTGATGTTTGCTTCACTAGTAGTATGTTTGTACTATCTTGTAATATTATACACATACATGTATGCTTGCCTGCTGTTGTTACTGGGTAGTGCTATAATTGATTGTTGCTATATGATTGATCACTGCTTTAGTATTGATTGCTAATAATGATTTGTAGTAGTTTTATATATACCTATTTGCTTTATTAATCATAGATATACTTGCTACTGGTGAATGTTGTGGTATTGGTGGGAACCTGTAATATTATGGAGAAATATTATGGAATCCTACGAACTGATGATCACAATCTATACACCTGCAGGCTGAGTAACCCTTCAGGTCATGACAGCAGGTATCAGAAAACAGTAGATTAGAGGGCACAGTCAGTCATACCATGGACTTCTGGACTGACGAACAATGACTGTAGTCTCAATAAATCCATTAAACCAAGAACCAGATAAAATCAAAAGCTATTTCTGCACTGCTGGAAGATTCTGTCCTGAGACACTATTTCCGGATGCAAAGCCATGTGGTGCACACTCTTCTCTTCACTGTATTCGGGCTCAGAGCAGACTTTCAGCCACAACTCAAACCAGTTCAAGGATCAAACTGAAACTCTGCCGGAAACCAAAAGATGGTCGGGCAGTTCCAAGATTTGAAATGCACGCTGTAAGAAAACTTTAATGAAGGATGACCAGTCCCAGATCCTGTAATAATGCAACCATATTGATTTCACTTTTCTCAGCATTAAGGGCTTTTAAATTATTCACCCATATAGTCTGCTAAAAATATTGTTCAACTTCCACATTCCTTTTCTCTATAATTACAAGAATACAGCAATAGAGCGGCACCTTGCCTTTACTATGTCCTTTCAGGGTTCTTCTCTCATACATGAACACTTTGAATTCCTTTGGGTGGCCTGTGTACAGTCACCGCCAGAGAGAGCAGATAGATATGTCTAGAAGGTTCCTGGGGTGTGTGGAAAATAATTTCCTGACACTGTTGGTCAGTGAGCAAACAAATGAGTGAAGGTGTTCCACTGGACCTGTTGTTTGTGAACAGAGAAGGATTTGTGGATGATGCAATGGCTAGATGCTATCTAGGGCACAGCAATCATGAAATTACAAGAGTTTTTGATTCTCAGAGAAGAAAGGAGAAGGTTTAGCAGAAGTGCCACACTGGACTTCCAGAAGGCAGGCGTTGGCCCTGTTTAGGGGCCTAGATCACAGAGTCCCATGGGACACAGTAGACACTGGGTTCAATTTTAGGGCCAGTTCTGTTCAATACATCTATCAGATACCTGGATGCAGGAGTTGAATGCACATTTACTGATGATACCCAACTGGGAGGTGCTGTCGACTCTCCTGAGACACGGTAAGTCTTGCAAAAGGATCTAGACAGGCTGGAGTACTGGGCAATGGTCAATAGGATGACATTTAACAAGTCAAAATGCCAGATTCTGCACCTAGGACAAAGTGCCACAAGGGGGCCTTGCAGAGCCTTACAAGAGCTGGAATTTTTTTTATAGTGAGTTAGATAAAAACAGATCTAAAGTCCTGACTCCCTTGCTTTACTCAGTAACCAAAGGGTTGTGGTTTAGTTTTGGGGGTTTTTTTTAATAGGTATGTCTCGTTTAACTGTCTCTTATCACCAGGTTTGCCTGAATTTCTCTGTGTTCTCTCCCTGTCCGCTAGAGGAAGTTGTTGAAGGCAGGGTGAATGACATTTGTATGTGCCAAATAACAGCACAAGACTGCTCACCATCTAAATTTTCTCAAGCAGGGATCAAGTGAGAAACAAAGGGTGAAAAACAAAAGCTCTTTCTCTGAAGAGGAATTAGTTTAACCTGTAGGG
>NW_010394754.1:25342-32654 GCF_000710305.1 Buceros rhinoceros silvestris
AGGTACTACAATAGCAACTACAGTTCAGTCTACTGTATTTTTTAGAGGATACTTAAGGATAAACACGTGAGAAGGCATTATTGGCGCATGTATCTCCTTTTTCTACATACTTAGTTGAGCTGACTATTGAAATCAGCAGACCAATTTTTTACTAATTCCAGCTTAAAATAATTGTTACCATTACTATAGTGCACTCCTCTCAGTAAGCTGGTGATTCTGCATGGTTTTGCCATGACAGAAGTGATGTGACCATCTTCAGGAAGTGCTCTGTGTGACAAACTCAATCATTTCTAGAACTTTTCCTTTTTAATGAGCTGTTGTCTAAGAAACAGGCCCACAAGACAATCTGATGTCCTGGCCAGTAAATGCTGTTAAGCCTCCTGCCTAAGACAGGCCTGACAACATGCCATCATTAACAATGACGGCAAAACCCCAACCAATGTCAGAGAGTTCCCTTTGTAAAACTTCAAATTTCTTTGTTATATGACAGCACCTGGCTCTCACAACGTGATCCAAAAGAGGTGTATGCCTATAGTAATTCACAGACACGTTATCTCACATGCAAACCATTCCAAAAGCTATTTTCCTCCATTTTCAATTTATGCAGCTCAAAGATGCCCACAGATTGCAGAACAATCAATAGATGACGTGATAAACTTTTCATAGCTCCTTAGGGTGTTTCCATTACATACACAGATATTGAAGATGATGACTTTGGTGCAACACCACAGAGAGACTTAGCTTTTAACTTCTAATAAAGACCTAATTCTCAGAGGTTTCAGTGGAAAGAAGGCAATTTAAACAGGATTTGCACGTTTAATTCCCTTAAGGATGTTAAGCTTTTGTCTTTCTATGGTAGATAGATCACCAACTCTCCAGACAGTTCAGTGTTGATGATTTTAGCTTTTGAATGTTTAGGGCCCATGAAAGCTAGTCATTGTATATGATCCAGAAATTCTAGGAGAAATTTGGATCATTATTAACTATATTTAGCAATTCCACTTTTAAAGCATGAATAATTCCACCATTGAAAAACAACTCTATCATAATGTCTGAACACAGACGAAGAGAGCTATGAAGCCCATGTGAAACTTCATGGTTGTATTCAATTTTTGTTCTGACACTTAGCACTGCATCTTTTGCAAATACATTAAAGTCCCCTGAAATAGAAAAAAAAAATCTTTTTTGTCCTAACTAGCAACTATTGCAACTGTAAATCTTTGAACTTTATAGACCTAAAGTTATTGGAAAGACTCTCTGAATAGACTGGGCTTTGGTACAACTCCTTTTTAGTACAACATTAGAACTACTTCCTATGCAATAGGAAGAGTTTCCTGACATTTAACACACTGCATCCCCAGAGTGCAGTCCTTTAAGACACTGGTTACCAATGGAGTTAATCTAATCACACTTAAGTAGCTTCTCAGCTAAGAAGCGCCTATTCAGCTTTCAGTGGGGTCATCTTGGCAGACTCTACTTAAAAATCAAGCTCAGAGAAGTATGGAAAATAAAGGTCTCTTAAGGCTACTCAAATAGTTTGGGATTGCATTTGCACTACACGGAAAATGATACCAACCCGGCTGTAGTTCATGTCAAGCCTGTCCTCATAAATGTTGCACAATAAAGAGTTCCCGTTGCTAGACTGAGTAATCCCCCGTGTACCACATTTTGGTGGTTTACATATTGGAGTTGAGACAGTTGCTCTTCCAGGGCTCTACACAGAGCTTTTTGGATTACATCTTTTCCTGGATACATCTGCACATCTGATTCAAAACCTTCTTCATCACACTCATTTCAGTAGTTCCCTGTAGTAAGATGAATTATTCTGTGACACAACTGCTTTTCTGAAGTCTTTTGCCTCTTTTTGTTCCTCTTGCCTACAGGCTTCTTTCTAATTTGCATATGTCAGTCTTTGTCTGCCTCATTTGCTTAATTAAGAGTATGGTTCTGCTCCACTAATGAGAACAAAGCCCAACTCCTAAAAAGCTTGTTAATGTAGAATGGAGAAACTATGTTATGATTCTAATTCTAGGAAAGCAACCAAATCTCCAGTACAAGATTAATATTAATGTTAGGAGGAAGAACTTTCTCATGCCTCAAGACATAAGAAATGTTCCTCACGTTACTAACTATGCCGTAGGAACCTTAACTATGTACAAGCTGTATCAGAAGACTGAAGATCAACAGAAGGCTGAAGATGTGGGTGCCTTGAGGTAATTACTTTGAGCTGTTTCTGTTATAGAATTGATTTTTATGGTGGTACCCACCACACTCACACTCTCCCCCACTTAATGGTGGTGAAGGAACACGCACATATTCACTACACTGGAGAATGAGGCAACCTTATTTTGAGGCCTAAAAAGCATTCCTTAACACACATGGTCAGCTCTGACAATTGTAATCTGGATTCAAGCCGTTAAAAATCAGAGCACAATGAATCCAAGCAAGTACACTGAATGGCACAGGACATCTCCTGCATCCCAGAGAGCTGTACCTTACAGTGTGCAACGTCACATGGTGGTCAAAATTATTTTGGCTCTTCCCAATGCCATTAGTGGTATGCTAGAGGGAGCAGAAACTGGGTCCCTAGGGAAATGTGACCACTGTGAGTGGAGTGGCCAATTATCAGCTGCAAAGCCAACATACAGAAAAGACCACCACAACTCAAAATGAAAAGCTGATGTCAAATCTGGATCCCAAACATGGCATCAAAAGCATCAGTAAATGAAGGACACTGACTAACTCTCAGGGGTATCCCAGGTACATGAGTGACAGCTGGAAGCCAATGCAATTTTTTAAAGTCTGTATTTGAACATAATACTCTCCATTCTTTTTTAAAAATAGCTAAAACTCCTTGTATGATGAGAAATTTCAAGGATTTTTATTTGTCTCCAATCACTTTCACATTTCTCATGTTGATAATGGTGCTGTAACCAAATTCGTATAGCCTTCCTTGTCAGACCAAAGCAACAATGAGCATTTAGAAAGGAACGTGTTTTGTCTGTAGCTGTGTCTCACTACAGACCGTGCATGGTACATCTCTGGGAAGAACAAAAGCTTGCTTTTGCCTGTTTCAGAGGCTGTGTATTCCTTTTGCTGTTTGCAGTAACACAGGTATGGCTTCTCCTGTGTGTGGCAGTAGACGTGGAAACACTGCCAACAGCAATCGTAAGGAATGTATAATGTACGTGACAACTCTGTCTTGTAATCTCAGATGTAATGAACTTCCTTTTTTATGCCACTTAAGCTTGTTAGGAAGAGGGGAGCTTCAACTGCTCAACACTTCTGGCAATTGTAAATTCCCTCACTTAATTTGTTTTAGGCTGTTGTGAAAAAATATGGATGTTTAAATAAAAATATGTGGTTTCCCAAGCCTCCATTACAAAAGGTCATGATCTCATCTGCTTCAGTCAGGATAATTTCCAACACCGTAAAAGAGAGTAGCCCAAACCTACATCACTTTGCAGGCACCAGTCAAAGCTATGTACTGGAAGACACAGAACTTCCACAATACATTCAAAGTAACATTTCCCATGGGGCAACTGACACCTACTTCCAGGAGGAGTAGGTTTGATGCCTTTAATCGGGAAAACAGCTGTTTTTCTTCTTACTTAGGGCAATTACATATAGTATTCCCAAGTATATATCATCTTAAGTGTTACCTTTGCAAGTGACTGAATTCAGTGAAAGAATTCGACTGGAATTGAGCCTGTGGCAAAGAATTATACGGATTAATTATAAAACACTTCTTCTATCACTTCTAAATCAATTACCTCTTAATTTCAATGGCCGTCCCCTTAAGAGGGTGAAAAGGATCTAATTGTCTTCCTTCGGACCACTTTGAACCCTCTGAAATTCACTGGATGAATATGCAGTATTTTTTAACGCACAAACCAGAGTATTTATCTTGTTGGTATTTGTAATAAATATTTTATTAATAATATAAAATACCTAAAGCACTTACATACTGACTTCTGGCACTGTAAAGTCTTGTCATTATAGCATCAATCCTCATTTCAAACTTCTCATGCCATTTTTATTTGACTACTTGGGAGCAGTTTTCACCATTTAGGCCTCAAGACATGGAGATAGTTGCAGCATGGAGGGGGCGGGGGGGCAGGACGGGACACAACAAACCCCACAACAAAGACCACAGCTCAAAAGTATTTTCTTTAACATTCCTTTTAGAAAAGCTGATGGCTACTCAGCATCAGGCAACCCTTGTGTATAAATGCAATGCTCTGCTAAACGATGTGGTAATACCAAAAGACTGTGAAACACTTTGTAAGGAGTTGTTAACCTGTGCCTAAGGCTATACTGCTGAGTTGCAAATTTAAGGGGCGTGTTTTCATCAGTATTCAAGTGACATTTGTTAATGAGCAAAGGAGAATGGCAAATAAAGCAAAAAACCGTGAAAAGTTGCTATGAATTCTGGAAATTCCGTGTGCTGAGCAATGCAACTGCATAATATTTGATTTTTCATTACTTTCTTAGCTTATGGTCTGAAGTCCAGCCTTAAGTCTGCACACCCTCCTCACACAACGTTGTCATTTATGCATATTTTTATCTTAATGCTGGCCCAGAGCCTTAAGCATAACATTAGTATTCAACTCCGAAAAACGTGAACAACATTTTTGATGCCACAGGCCTAATGGTAAACACCTACATGCCTACATGAGGCTGCATGGTATTAGCCTTCTGGAGGAGACATTGATCATTATTTTACAAGCCACTATATGTATCTGTGATCACCTAAGTAAAGAATAACACTTGAACACCCTATAAAGCAATACGATGTCCATGTCCTCACTACATAATTAATGCTCCGAAGATGAAGCACGTACTGGAGCAGGCAGCACGTTCACACTCCTGAAAAAGACGTAGGAAATCTTGGCTCTGAAACACTCAGAAACATCTTCATGTGTGCCAAGCACAAGCCCAGGGGTGGCAGACTTTTCTGGCAGATTTATTATGAAGGAATGAAGCAGCACTTGCCAACGACCACCATCCCCACAGAAACGCCAATGTAAACTGACATCGGCAGATAGATCCCCAAGTAGCCATTCAAGAGAAGAGCAGCACAACAGCCGGGAGCAGAAACTTCTTCAATTATTCCAAATAAATCTGGCACCAAATACAAGACAGCTGTGATTCCCCTAAGAGGCTGAGCACTTACAGTAGAGCTGGCTGGAAATCTCCATTCAAAAAAACCCCCAAGACTCTGCTAAAGCACATGGATGGTTGTAGAAACGTGAAAAAATTGCTAAGACTTGCTAACCAGGTTAAAGACTAAGTCAAGTCTTTGCAGAGGTAAAAGTAACAACTCATCAGTTTCATTCCCCACTATGAGCTGAAAAATGGAAACTCCAGAAGCACCACGCAGTCTACTTCAGGTTTGGATTTCTAGCCTCTTAAATACTGGAGGCACCTAAAAAAAAAAAGGAAAAAAAAAGCTGAAACTCTGACTCCATATTTTCCGCAGGAGTCCCCGCAGGCATACTTGCTACTTCCCAGCCTTGGCCGTTATTTGGATATTTATGAGAAGTTAATGAATAAGATATCTATAATACATTAGCTACATCATTTCAAGTCATTATCAAAGTTGCACTAAAAATCTTAGGATGTGAGCGGAGGTCAGTGAAACTACAGAGAAACTACAAAGGCAACCCTTGCAGGGAGAGAAAATACCTTCTATGGACTAATGCAGCTGACGAAATGTGAACACAATTCTGGGCACGTCAGATTTTATACACGTGTATAACAGATAATTCAGCTTTGGTGCACAAAACCAGCTTTCGGCAAATGCAAAGCCTTTATTTTGCTTTCAGCATGACATATTGACATCAGAAATACATACAGATTCATTTATTTCCAAAAAATGCAAGCAGGTGAAGAAAAATTACCTGTTTTCATATACATAATTTCCTTTTTACTGGGGACATACCAATCATCCAAGGAAAATGAACTCTATGAAGCCCCATATGGGACAAGAGAAAAACCCAAATCAGTTTAGTGCAGAAGTGAAAAGTCCAGACACCTCTTAAAGTAATCCCAGCATAGTGGTGTGCTCCCCTCAACGTTCCTAAAGCAGAGTGGCTATACAAGCCAAGACAGGTTCTTGGGAAATTTCAGCACCCTTCCCTCCTGAAATGGCTTCTCCTGTTTGCCTGAAAGCTTCTTTACTGCTGCACTGCAATGCTGATTCTTTCTGCATTCAAGAATGTAAAGCTTTCTCTTTGTTTCCTCCCACCCATTTTCCCAACCCCCAAAGGAGAATCCCCCAGGGGTTCCCCATGCCTCCTGTTTTACAGGTCAGTTGGCCAAGTACACACCAAGAGCACTCCAATTGCTATGTACTATATTCGCATGCTGTGCCATCCATCTATCCTGATACATTTGCCGTTTGATATGAAAAAGCTCAGTCTGAATGAGGCAAGTTAAAAGGGACAAAAGCACACACCAGCACCCATTTCAGGAATTTCTGCCCATTAGATACAAACGTTTTGCCTTGCTGTATCATGCAGAACTGATGGTATACTCATGGTTTTTATTAATAGTATTGAGAGAAAAATGCTGTTTATCCAAAGTTACATAGGAGACATGAAGGATAGCATGTGGTTCTCTCTACAGCTTGCTATCCACGTGAATGTAAGTGGACATTCATCCAACTTGGCCTCAGTGGACAACTCTTGAGATTACCTTTGAGAGCACCTCAGCAATTATCTGGAATTGAACGGCATTAAAGTACGGAAATACACCCCAGATATTAATGATTAGAAATGTTTAAGGGATGAGGTTACAACTGATCATCAAGGAAATACTGACTGTGGTTAGAAGTGCCTTCCCAATGCCTCTATAAATGGAGAAAAGCAAGGACCGCAAGACCCGCATGGCATCCCTCACAGGAGGTTGGTTCTACAGCGTTCTCAATCCGTACCAGCTTGTACGATGCTTCCCAAGCAAAACTAGGTCTGTCCTCTCCACAACTTGAGGCACACACCCGGTGTCCCAACAGTTATCATGAGGACAGATTTTCCACTACGTTTAGAGATGCCGTGGGGAGTCACAGGCTGCGGCCTTAAGGGGAAGAGAGCGGGAGCTACCCTGCAGCTGCTCACCACAAGACGACGTGACGCGGGGAAAGAGGTGACAACGCAAGCGGAGGGGCTCCCCTCGGCCTGTCTCTCACTCCCTCAGCGTCTCCAGGCTTCCCCCTTTCCCGCACGCCCCCCTTCCCTTGGGATCCCCGCGTATTCCCTCCCCTCACCGCTCCGCCGCCGCCCTCCCGCGCCCGTCTCTCCCCGCAACATCG
>NW_010394755.1:0-377 GCF_000710305.1 Buceros rhinoceros silvestris
ATATATATAATATATGAGATCTCTCTTTTTTCTTAAACCACTGTTAACATCTTTTCCCTGCATGTCCAAAAAATGTTACAAAAGCCCTAAAATTGTGCAACAGTTAGAAAAACAGGACAACAACCCAAAGAAGGAAGGAGCTACTTGATACACCCCCCTCCACTACCCCCTTTCCCACTCCCTGTTGACCTGCAGGAGGGAAGGACATTCAGTGGAGGGGCCAGGAGCCGGTGGGTGGCCTTTGGGGGACGCATGGCAGAGGAGCCACCAGCCCCTCCTCTGATGTTCCCACAGCCTGTTCACCTCTGGGTTTCCCAGTCTGGTAGGGATCGGCTGGGGGCTGCGCCCTTGTGAAGGGGGGGGGGGGCGGTGGGGAT
>NW_010394755.1:483-3832 GCF_000710305.1 Buceros rhinoceros silvestris
CGGTGAGGTCTCTACCCTGCTAGGAGGAGGATGGTTGTTGCATCAAGAGAGTGGTGTACCCCATGAGATGTGTCCCACGGTGGGGAAGAAGGGTTAGCCCAGCTTCTGGGATGATCAGAGGAGATGGCTGGGGGATGTTCTGCTGACAGACATCTCTTGGTCCATGGGGCTGTGTGGTTGCCCTCTCAAGCACAGCATTGCTCTTTGCTGGTCTTCCCCAACCATCCTGCCATGGGCTGCAAAGCAGACCAGGAGCTCAAAGTGGGAGCAGATGGCTGCTGCTGCCTGCTCCAACCTCTGGGGCTCCATGGGGTCATCAACTTGTGAAGGGCAAAGGGAAGGGAGGTGGGTTTGAGGTCAGATGGGGGGTTGGTGCCTGGTAGAGGGGGCATTTACTTGGGGTGGCGGAGACAGCCAGCTCTCCCAGCTCTGCCTGGCTGGGGTAAAGGAGCAGAGCTCCTGCTCCTCCAGCAAAGCATCTTCTTCCAGAGTGGATGCACCAGCAAGACCTGAGAAATGATGATGTTGCAGCTGGACTCTGGCAGCCAGGAAGGGAAAACAGGTGACTCTCAAGCTCACCCACAGAGCTGGGAGCCTGGACCAGCACAGCAAGTGCTTCACTCACATATCCCCTGTGGTCAGAAAGGTGGAAGAGATGACCAGTTTGGAGGACTTCTGAGTTTGGTTTGACTCCGACGGCCAGGTGACCAGGTGAGTCGGGCTCTGTCTGTACTAAGAACTGAAATGTGCCACTGCCTGATCTCCAGCCTTGAGTCCAATGGGGACAGGAAGGTAAACTCCATCCCAACAATGTGGCCTTGTCCATATTGCTTATTGGGAATATGCCCTGGCCCTTGTCTTCCCCAGAACCTAGTGGGATTGTTGGGGTGATGCCAGGGAGCACATGCCAGGGATGGTGCCAGCAGCTTAAGAGTACAGACGTAATAGCAGCATCGCTGGCTCTGTGAGCCAAAGAAGAACGATCGCAGTTGATTTTTTTTTTTTTTTTAGTTTTCCTGCAAGGCGGTTAATAGTACAGACGTAATAGCAGCATCGCTGGCTCTGTGAGCCAAAGAAGAACGATCGCAGTTGATTTTTTTTTTTTTTTGTAGTTTTCCTGCAAGTTTAGGAGGAATCAGAAATGTGAAGGAAGACAGAGACAGAAGCTGTTCACCATAGCTATTGAAACAAAGGGTGGTGGTATATCAGTGCATGCTCAGAGATGCTCTGGGGATACGGGAGCCTGCTCTGGAGAAGCAGGGCAAGGTGGCGAAGAGAAACCAGGCAGGACAGACCCCTAAAGTGCAGGTGCTTAATGCTGCCAGCGTGGGCAGGTTGGGAAGTTGGGTCTTCCTTGGTCAAGTTTTAGCTTGACTGGAAGACTAGAAGGAGTTGAAACCCCAGATTCTGCTTCACTTGGAAAGGATGAGGAGCATATTAGGCATTGCAAGAACATCCAGCTGCCTCCAGAGGAACTTGTCCCTGGAGAGATGACCATAGGGAAACCTCAAGGAGGAGAAACCACCTCCAAAAACATACCTCAAAGCCTTCCTGGAAACCAAGATGTTACCCCCTTGCAGTGACTGCCCAAAGTGGGCTCCTCTTAGTAAAAGGAGATTGTATCTACCCCAAAATCTCATCCATCATCCCCGGCAAACTCCATCACACCCCATGTCCCAGCCCTTTCTCCTAGAGTAGCTGCTGGAGCAGCTTCACCTCACAGTCCACCCAAGGCCTGCAGCTATCAGCAGCTCCAAAACCAGGCTGAAATGGTGTCTGCCCTACAGCCCCCATGCAGAGCCCTGCCGTGATTTCCTCCTTCCTCATCCATCTCATACCGATCCCCAAAAATCCTATTGACTCCTGGAGAGCATGAGCATCAGGAGGTGGATGAGACACTCATGTGACTGGCTTTAGAGCCAGCTCTGGAGAGGGAGAGAGAGAACTGAGAAAGAGCTGAGTCCTTCCTTTAAAAATTAAAAAAACTTCAGCACTACGTGACTACAGGAAGAAAAACAGGTCTGTAAAAACACCCAAACTCTACCTTAAAAGCTAATCCTCTTGCTGCATGGATTTTCCTGCTTTGGGGCCATCTCTTGCAAGCCAATGCGGCTCCACGGTCAAACAGCACAGGGCCACCAAGGGCATGGGGACCCACACTTGCATCTGTGGAGCAGCTGTGTGATCTGACCCCCAAAAGGCAACTCCTACCCACATCACCAGCAACTATCGTACTGCCGGCACAGCAGGACACACCGAAACACCTCTCAGGGCCTGTTCATGCCCCAGCAGTTTGGATTTCTTCCCCTCCATCCAGTGGGGAAATATTTTTGCAGTCCGCAAGGATGCGGCTGTGTTTGGCATCGCAGCCGTCCCTGCCTCGACAGAGAGCAAAGCATTCAAAACCACAGAAAAGGCAAAATACACGCTCAGAATTTACATGGAGAAAACACTTCCTTTTTTTTTCCTATTTTTATCTTTTTTTTTATGTCTAAAACAAGCGGTTTTTTGTTCATTTCGTTGTTTTTCAACACACGCACTGTCTAGAAAGTTAAACGCCATGCAGATGAAGAGAGTGCAGCTAGAAAGTCCTCCTGGGGCAGCAGCGCTGCAGGAGTGTCACATCAACGAGCAAAGAGATTCCAGTTGGAAAAAAGAGAACAAGAAACAGAAGAATTGCCGGAAAAACACCCACCCTCAGACCTCTACCTGACGGCAAAGAGGTGAGACCAAAATTCACCTTCCTGGCCATGTCTGCCATCCTAATAGCCATGTCCTGGTGGCTCCCTAAGAGCCACCATCTGTGTTTGCCCAGCAGGAAGATCCGTGGAGTGCAGGAAGGTGCCCTGGGGAGGTGTGTGCCCCTGGAGGTGGGTGCCCTGGGAGGTGGATGCCTTCACCCACCTGCTGCTGTGGGACAGGATGGGACGGGCCACCACGGCGTGGGGTGGGGGCTGGCAGCCACAGATCCCCTGGTGGGAGCATCGTGGTTGGCGCAGCCATTCTCCAAATGTAAACGCAACACAAAACAGCAACTCCCGAAAATGCCGCCCACCCTCCCCGCCCTGAACAGTTGAATGTTTCTAGTTATTACATAAAGATCCATTTCAGCAAATACTCAAAATCATGTTACGAAATACACTGTAGGTTGGTTTCTTTTCCCTATAAAAAGGCATGCGCTCAAAGGAGAAGACAGCGAAAGGCTTGTTTGTTTTCTTCGAAGCACGATCAGATTCTGCAGAGTTCTGTTACTAAAGCTGGCATTCCTCATCATCGCTGGAAGGAGTTGTGGGGGCGATGGAGGTTTGCGCCCCGAATCAGCGGCCAGCTCGGCTGCCTCCGTCCCCGC
>NW_010394755.1:3974-4344 GCF_000710305.1 Buceros rhinoceros silvestris
TGCTGCATGCGAGGGGCAGGAGTGGGTGCTTGGCAGGGCTGGGCGCTGGGGTAAAGGATCCAGGCTGGGTGGTGGGTGGGGAAGAGGGTGCGGGAGTGATGCTACCACCACGGCGTGGCTGGGAGAGCCCCAGCTCCCGGCTGTGCCAACGCGGTGCTGGGAAGCAGTCGCCTTTCTTCTCCACTCTTCTCCCAGCTTTGCTGTTCCCTGCTCCAAAGGGAGAAGGGAGGAAGGAGGGAGAGCAACCTCTTGGCACAGCAGCCACCCAGAGCCAGGGTGCAAACCCACTTGCCTTCCTGGGAAGGAGCCAGCCTAGGTCCTGGGAAGGGAAAATAAACCGATAGCCTTTACTCACCCATCCAAACACTGC
>NW_010394755.1:4580-12533 GCF_000710305.1 Buceros rhinoceros silvestris
TCGGGTTGGGAGCAGGGGGGAGCCACAGCGGCAGACAGGGACCTCGACAGCAGCAAAGCAAAATCCACCGGCGTGCAGAGGGCGTGCGGCACAGAGCAGCTCAAAACTGCCCCCCTGCCCTCCTCTTCCTCAGGGGGCTCCCAGCAGAGGTGGGAATGGAGGCGGATGATGAGTCCGAGCCCAATTCAGGAGATGTGCCAGGTAGCCGGAGGTCCCACCAACACCATGCAGCTGAGGAGGGAGGCCTTTACCCCGGCATGTGTCATCTCACTGGCCAGATGCTCGAGTTTAGGTTCATGGTTTCTCTTTTCTTGGTTCATGCAGAAGAAGGGGCCCAGTGCCACGGCCCCAGCAGGATGAGGGGGTTTGGTGGGATGCTTGTGCAGTGCCGGTGGGGCTGTTGCATGTGTGCGGTGAGAAGCGAGGGGTTATTCCAGCGGGAACCAAGCAGCAGAGCCAACAGCCAAAGTCCCGTAGGTGAAGATGTCGGAGAGGGTGTCCCCTTGGTAGTCAGTCAGTGACAAACCCGACATGGGCAGGACTGCACTTCAGCTGCAAGACACAAACCAGGCAGAGAGAGCTTGCTCTGACTGTCCCTTTGGCAGAGCATCCTTCTCCCCATTGCTATCTCACAGCGATCAGCCATCTCCTCCCACCATGGATCCTCGGGACAGGATCTCACCTGCTTTGGAGCCCACACCGTCCCCTCCCTGCCCACCATGTCCCATCCTTGGAGCCTCACAGGGCTTACTGCGGTAGGACAGAGGGCGCGCCGGATCTGTGGAAGTGGACGATTTGCCATTTTCCATCCCGGCGGTGCCAGATGCGGGTCTCCTCGGACTGGGCGGTGCGGGGGATCCCTCCCGAATCCACATACTGCGTGATGCGGATGTAGGCGATGCAGGCAGACTCATCTCCCATCAGGTGGATGTGAGGGTTCAGGATTGTCGTGTGCACTGGCTTGCTGTTCCGGGACCACACTTGAGAGGGGACAAGGACAGTGGCTTTAGCAGGGGACGGAGTTTGGGTGACTCTTGACCAGGGTGGCAGCAATGTGGGAAAGGGGGATGCTTGGGTTAGGGTCTCTGTTTGGAGGGACTGGGTAAATGCTGCACGGGTGGGTTCAGGATGGGTCCACCTAGAAAGCAGCTAACCAAACACGTCCTCTGCACACAGCCTGGCCCCAGCTGACCTAACAGGCCTGATTCACCTCCTGCTGAGATCTTCCAGATCAGCCAGACATGCTCCCAAAGCCACCCTTACTCTCCTCTCTCCAGCAAGCTGGTGAAGGTCAAGACTCAGCTGGGCCCATGGGAGGTGGGAAGGGTCCTTTGGGCAGCAAGGGGGCTTGCTTACGGTTTTCAAAGTAGAATCGGTGGAAATCCAGGCCTTCTACGAGGTTGCCCAGCGCCTCAGGCTCGAAGGCAGTCATCCCAGGGTCACACATCTTCCTGGGGAGACGGGAAAGGGGGAGAAAAGGGAGAGGTTACCTCACTGCTTCCAGCATGAGAGCCTGCAAAACCCAAACAGCTTGTGCTCAGCATGTGTCCCTCAGCCTGAGACTGAGGACCCTCCGCACCAGCGAGTAATTCCAGCAGAAACCTGATCTTGTCCCTACACTCTGCATGAAGCCCACTCCACCTTGCCTCCAGCCCACTGACTGCAGCCAGGACCTCAGTGAGGTGGGATGAATTCTCCATCAGTCGCCATTTCTAATTAAACCTCCCAAAACCTCGCCGTCTTCTCGCCGTTTCCTTCTAAGAAAGGAAAACAACAGGGAAAATCTCCTATTCTCTGCTCTGTATCAGAACGCCCCTGCTGTGATTCTCCGAGGCAGGAATGGACCTGCACTTGCTCAGACATTACTAATTAAATAGGCCTTGGACTCAGAAGAAGTTCAGCTCTGAAGGGCGCCAGCTCAGTGAGCAGAAAGCAGCTACTCTTTCCAGCAGCCTGCGGCAATCTGGATATAATGGACATCGTGGATGCCATGTTCCTTCTTCCACCATAAATCACATTTACACTTATCCATCTTTCTGCAAATCAGAAAATGGGCTCACCCATGATAATGAGACCGGAGAGATGTGGTCAGCTTCATGTGAGAGAAGCATAAGGTTTGGAAACTAATGTCCCCTGCTTCTCGTGGATAGTCTCCATGCCCCACTACCATGTCCCCCTGGTTACCCCACCCTGAGCAGCAGTAAAACCTCCCGGGCTGTGTTGTCACCCTGGCCCAAACCCAGGCTGGGCACACTCACGTGTAGGACTCGAAGTCGCCATTGCTTATTGCTTCAATCAGCTGCTCTGTGACTTTAATGATTTCTTGCTTCCGTACTGTTGGTTTAAAGAGAAAAACAAAATAAAAGGAGAAAACACACCAGAAGTGTTGGTGTTGCAATATTGGTGAGATAGATAGCTTTTCCTCATTAGAAACAGATCACGGGACTCTGGTGGACATTGGAAACTCTCCAGGATAAAAGCGGGAGAGCAGCTTGAAAGAGAGATGTGGGGAAGGGTTCTTCAACCCTGGAGAGGAAAGATCTCCAAAGTCAGAGCAAAACTAAAAAGCCCTGTATTTTCCAAAGGAGCGAAAGGGTTAATCACCTTGTGGTGACCTGCCCTTGGCCCAAAAGTTGGTGCAGGCTCGTCTTGGCTGCAAATTCTTGCCAACTGGGACCTTCTACTCCATGAACTCACAGCAGGGAACAGTCAGGACAGCCTAGATCGAGGATGCTCTCGCCCCTCTCTGAGATAGGAGGAGAGAGTCTCAGCTGCAGGGAGGACATGTGGGTGACACAGGCAGCCACTCCAGGGGACACAAGGAGAGACCCAGTGAAGGGCATGGCACCATGTGGCTGCTGCCAGGGATCCCGGGCGCTGCCAGCTCAGCTGGGAAGGGACTGGGCTGCGAGAACAGTTTTGTCTCCCTGGGGTGCCGGAGTTGCTGTCAGAGGTAACCCTGGGCTTAGCAAAGAGGCTCTACCTCAAATGCAAATCGGTGTCATGCTTGACTTAGTTTATTTTTTCGTATTGTGGTTACTGAAAGGAGAGGGAGCACGTTCCTGGGAGGAGAGGGACCCCCATCACTTCGCAAGCACTGCCTGCCTCCACGTCTGCTCCAGGGGAGCCCTTCCCCAGGAAGACAAGTGTCCCATTAATTCTCACGTCAGGCCAAAGTCCATCTTGCTTTGTGCTGAGATCACTTCGTCAAGAGACTTTACAAATTAGCACCAATAAATTATTCCCTGGGTTATTCTTAGAAAGCTGGCTCTGGCAGGCGGGCAGGAGGCAGGGATTTCCCCTGAAGGCTTTTCCCAAAGGGCCATTTATTTTGGAGGAGTGGGCAGCTGGGCTGCTGTCCCTGCAGATTTCTGCCATTCCCATGCCTGCTTTCAGGGAACGTCCCTGTTTCTGGGAGCTCCCCCTCCTCACCAGCAGTGCTGCAGCTGCTCATGGCAGCGACCCAACAGTGAAACCACCTAAGGAATTAAAACAACTTCTGATCAGCCTTGAAACAGCTCGTGGTGATGGGTTTCCCAGTGACCAATATCTCATCAGGGGTGGCCAGATTAATGACTCCAGGGCACCCCTCCAAGGCTGTTGCCTGCCCACCTCCCTGGATGCTCCCACCAGTACCTTTGGTGTCTTCATCCTCAATGGTTGTGTTGGTGCTCTCCGACGATTCCTGAGCAAAGAACAGAAAGGAGAAATGGGGTGGTGAGACAGGTCTTTGCCCCGTGCCAGACAGAGCTTGTGTGTTTGACAGCCCCCCGAGTCCGACCCCACAGCGCTCAACTTTGCCAACAGAGAGAAACCAAGGAAAACGCCAGCAGGTCCAACCTGTCCTCAACCACAGCTCTAGGGCGGCGCTGGCAGAGCTCTCCCTGACCTCCACTCCTTGTAGCCAAGGGCACAAGAGCTGGGCTGTGGAAGGTCTCGTAGGAACGGCGCTGCCTTTCCTACCACCACCTGTGGGGACAGAGACGGGGGCAGGTCTGGGAGGGGTCTGGAGGGTTCCTAGGAGCGTTGCCAGAGGGGCAGGGAGAGGGGCTGTGCAGGGGTGGAAGACACCATGTTGACTGTACGATAAAGAGAGAGATGTACAAATTAAACAGCAAGTTGGAGCTGGGATGAGAAAGAGGGGACTGTGCAGGAGTGAGAGAGACCACAGTGACCGCAGAGTAGGGAGAGAAATGTACAATAAAACAGAGTGCTTCCAAGACCCACATGGACCACCGAAGGCTGAGACACAGCTCTTTCCAGAAACAGCTGAGCACTACACAGATTTGGGTGGGAGGGGGGTACTGACCCCCCGTCTCTCTGCAGGAGCCCCATCAAGGCGACTCTGCTAGCGGAGCTAGAGCAATGGCTTTGCTAGCTCTTCCCAGCAGAGCCTTGCTTATGTATTACCCATAATACCCCGATGTAGGTTGGCAAGGTGTCCCATGACCATACAGTCCCCGCAGAGGCATGGAAGGTGTTTCTCCAAGGCTCCTTGGACCGATGCAGCCTGCAGACCTGAGTCAGGAGAACTGGGAGAAACGGCATGAGAACCCATCAGCAAGAACCAGGGCTGGCTTCCCACCAGCCGGTGGCCAGCAAGTGCCTGCACCAACCCTGTTAATGGGGTTTGTGGGTGATACGGCTTTGAGGATGTTCCCTCCAACCCCAGTGTCCCTTCTTCCCTACCCCGAGGTAACTTCCAAAAACAGGGGAAGCTGGAACATGTGGAGAGGCCCAGCATTATCGGCATTGAGGAAGACGAAGGACACTCACCATTAACTGAACGCTGGAACTGGACTTTCTTTTCTGGAAAAACAAGGAGAAGAGATGGAACAGGAAGAGACACAGAGTGAGAAAGGCAGAGAGCGGCACATGAGAGGCAGCAGCTCCTGAGCCACCCTTCGTGGTCCTCGAGGAGGGGCAAATGAAAGGTGTGGAGGGGCAACCTGCTGCTCCTGTAGGGACTTGCCGCTGGCTGCGGGTGCTGGTGGTGCCGTGCCAGCTCCCTCCCCGCCTTCCTGCTGGCACCTTTCTCTCCTGATCTGGTGTTGCTCATCCCAAGGACCTAGCTGTTCCAAAAGGGAGTCCTCTAGGAGTCAATGACCACTCTGATGGCTTTCTGACCAGGCCAACAAGCTCACAGGAGCAGGAGTGGAATGCTGAAAAGCTATGGCAGCTCCACCACTGTACAGCCCTGAGCCCAGTGTGAATGCCGTACTGACATTACAGGCTCTGGAGCCATTCTGGATGCCTCTCTCCATGCTGCTGACTAGTGTGGAGACGCTCAACCAGCTTTGGACCTAGACCAGTACTAAGCTGGCTGGTTTAAAGCCAGCATGGATACTGCTACTTGACCCTGCAAGGCAGACGCACCTTCTGGGAAACTGTCCTGGGTGCAGCTCCAGTGCTTTAAATCAGGACGAGTCTCCTCCAAAGAGAAGACCTTACCCATGCACATATCGATCTCCATCCTTGACCACTACCACTAGGTTTTAAGACTTTGGGGTTGGAGGACCCCATAGCCACATTTCTGCTTGCAATCCCAAACTGCTTCTTAACTCGCCTTCCTTGTTGTGCTCTGCTTCCTGTCTCCAGATGTCTCCAGGAGACCGGGGAACGTGCATGCTGGCCTCATGCCCTTTCTCCAACTCCAGCTCCTGGGGTATGAATCACAGCGGGCCACAGGGAACACCAGGGTGCAGGAATCAGAGGCTGCAGTACCAAATAATGAAGTGTTTTACCAGCGTATTTAACCAGGCACTGGCTCTGCCTGCCCTGCAGAGGGTAAAAACAGCACACACAGTGCAAATCTCTCAGAAAAGTCTCTTAGGAGCGACCCATGAAGGTGTGTGGGTGGGCTGACAGCCATTCCCCCTTATTGCTCCTTTCACATCCTAACTCCCTGGCTCCTACCACATCGCCGCCAAGTTTCCTCCTGCTCCAGTGCAGCTCTCCCCGCCCTTGCTAGGTCCTACGTTAATCCTCACCCCTCCTTCACTGAAACAACAGATGTCCTAAAGGGCAGAGGGATCTGCAGTATTTTGGAAGGCACCTCATGGGAGACGGAGCTGCTGGAGCTGGGCTGTCTGCAGGAAGGGCTGACAGCTTCTGCTACCCAAGAATGTGAGACGGGGCAGTAAACTGCAGAAATTTCAGACGCAACAGAATGCAACACAAAGCAGTGACCGCGTCGAGTCTGGACATACAGTAACAGGATGTGACACGGGGCAGTGAGCTCATTAATTTAGGACGGGACAGGATGCGACATGGGGCAGTGATTTCATTAGTTTACAATGTGACGAGATGTGACACTACACAGGGCAGTGGAAGTATCGTAGCTGCTGGGACCAGAACACCTCCCACAGACCCCAGAGCAGGGCTGGAGGGGGATTTGGGGTCCCATGAATGCTTTTATAGGGAGGAACCTCCTCGGGAGGGTGAGTTTTGAGCCCTCTGAGCCTTGGCTAGCACCACCTCCATGCTGGAGGGCTGTGTGGGCAGGCTGGAGGGCAGCACCGGCTACCTGTGTAGCTCTGGGCAGGAACAGCAGGGGTGGCTCTGTGGGACCTGCCCGCTCTCATGGGGATGGTCAGTCCAGCAGATTTCTCCAAATGAGGACACAACTCTTTCGTCAATGAATGCACCTCATGGCCTGACTTATAGCCCTGCTCTAAGCAAGCAGGACCGTGCCATTCCAACCTTCCCAACCACCGAAGGAAAGTTTCCCAGCAAGATGGAAAGAGATGAATGGCCCCTAGTGATGTCCTGGCACCTGCCAGCTGGCCAGGGTGGCCATTAAATCTTCACCCAGAGCACCCAGCCTCCCTGTGCCCCTGTGAGGGGGTTACGCTGCAAGTCCCTCTGGGCTGAGCAGGGCAATGGTAGTGCTGAAGGTGGCCAACACAAGCCGCCTATTGGGAATGAGCCTTCTTCTACTTTGACTTCTCCTCCTCTACCTTCCTGGCCATCAGCCAGGTTGTCTCACCTCCACTTATTGGAAAGGAGGTGATAGAAAAGCAAGGTCATTTTCCAGAGCTTGTACAGGTTCTCGAGCTGACTGTTGGCTGGTAGACTGCACTCAGAAGGAAGCCTCACTGGCTGCTCTCCGCTCAGGAGTGAGGGTCTGAGGACAGGAGATACAAACCAGCCTCTCTGATCCTACTCTGAAACCAGACCCTCCTTGCTGAGTTTCACTGGTGGACCAGCAGGCTCTTTACCCAAACTAGCTATTTTGTCACAACAGCAAGTGACCCTCTTCCCAGGATAAAGTCCACTCTCAAAGCTACTTTGAAGACCAAGAGGGAACATCCTCAGTAAGCTGGGTTGGCAAATGGTCTTCTACCACTGCACCATCTCTGCGATGCTAGAGATGAAATTCAAGACCGTCTCTTTCTGCTGGAAAATTAGATTCAGGACTGTGCTTGATGAATCCTCTCCATCCTCCAGTCCCTCCTTTCATGGCTTAAAACCACATATCCTGATTCCTCTTGCCTGCGCTCCAGCAAGTCATACCAAGTGAGCTCTACCTGTGGTATCACTTCTCAGGTAACTCCCAGAAGCAGCTGGGACCTCAGAGCAGCAGAGGACAGGCCATCAGTGGCTGGCAAATGAGTTGCTGTGATTCCCATGGGATCTGCCCCCTCTGTGCCAGCACTGTTGTCCAAAACTAGCAATCCTGTCCTGGAAGCCATGTGATATCCACGTGACACCATGGCCCAAAGCAATGTCCTCTCATAGCCATCAGCTTCATGTTGCGGAATAATGCTGCATGACTAGAATGGTCTTTTCTGGAGCTGAGCCCAGGTTTGGAGGGTTGTGCACCATCTCAACCATCGCAGGACTGGCCTGTTTCAGCTTCTGAGTCTGGAAGGAGTGGGAGAAAGACAAGCCATCCCAGACCTCTGGCTCCATTTAGATTGAGGAGGGAAGAAGCCAGCTGAGGGCTCCGCT
>NW_010394755.1:12693-13281 GCF_000710305.1 Buceros rhinoceros silvestris
CGAAAGGACCAAAAGAAGAACAGCCTACATGCTGCAGTTGGGGCCACAAAGCTCTGCCTGACACCTTGCACCTTGCCTTGCAATGGTGGATGTGATCACACCAGCTCTCCCCTGCTGAGTGATCACTTGTGTTTATGAAGGGAACAGGTAAGGAGATAAAGACCCTTATGTGGGCCATTCCTTCCTGCACGAGTTTCGCTAACCACACATCAGAGCCGGATTCTCCTGCCTCCAGGAGCCACCTTGTCCTGGAGAAGAGCTGTGACATCAGCTCAGAGAGACAAGCAAGCCTGAGGACTCTGCAGACCCAGAAACAAGGTCCTCCAAACACTGGCTTGTTTTTAGAGCACCACCAAGCCAAGTTCCTTTGCTCTCTCTGCACTGGGCACAGTTGGCCAGCAGTGCTGCCGAGAGGGTTAAAGACACCCACGTGCCTCCCAACAGCACACCAGTCCTTGGGGATGGGATGGGACAGGAGCTGGAGGAAAAGCCCAGCCCCACCAGCTGCAGCAGGATGTGTGCTGGGACGAGCAGGGGATACAGCCACCCATCTTGGCAGATGGCTGATGCCAGGCTTAAGCCGCGGCT
>NW_010394755.1:13394-13652 GCF_000710305.1 Buceros rhinoceros silvestris
TGCTGGGACGAGCAGGGGATCCAGCCACCCATCTTGGCAGATGGCTGCTGCCAGGCTTAAGCCGTGGCTCCAGGCTGCAAAGCTGCCTCCCCCTGTCCCCTGTCCCCTGCCCCTCTCCTGGTCCAGCTGCTCCCCCTTGCTGGGGGCATCAAGGGGTGAGCACATTTTGAGAAAATGAAACAGCAGTGAATTTTCCCCATGCACCCCTCCAGCACCCATCCTCTCCCCTCGCTTGCCGCCCTGTAAAGCCTCCTGTGC
>NW_010394755.1:13789-14187 GCF_000710305.1 Buceros rhinoceros silvestris
AAACCCCCCTGTGCCCTGCCTGTCTTGGCAGGAGCCAAGCTGATGGCACAGGGACACACCGGGACAGCCTGGCCAACAGCTGCCCTTTAAAGCTCAGGGTATCTCAGGGACCGTCAGCACGGCACGGAGACCCCCACTGCTGTCCCAGCAGAAGAGGGTGGCAGGGAGGGGGCTTACCTTCACGCCGTCATTCTTCTTGTTGCCACCACTTTTGCCTCCTGGAGAGAGGAGGAAGGAGGTTAAGAGAGCCAGGCAGGGCACCAAAACCAGGAGGCCGAGGATCAGCAGCATGGTGCCGGGCGGCAGAGTGGCAGGACCCCGTGAGACCAGCCAGCAGGTTCTGTCCTCTCTCCAGCAACCCCCAAATCGACCTCCAGAAGCTTAGGGGCGACCTCGCC
>NW_010394755.1:15228-16174 GCF_000710305.1 Buceros rhinoceros silvestris
GGCACTGTCCCAGCCCCCCTGGGCTGCACAAGCCACCTCGCTCCCCCGGCACCCCCCGAGCGGAGTGAGATCGGTGAGGCTCAGCCCCACGTGGGACCCCACTGGCGCCCTGGCAGAGGGGACTGGTGATCCCCTGGCTGTGCGTGGGATGGGCAGTGCTTCAAGAGCTGCTTTTGAATTTCCTGCCCTTTGATGCTTCATGTCCACCACGTCTCCCGGCGCCCGCGGGGTCTGACACCAGATCCCTCCCCCCAGCTGTTGGACTCCTCCGACCCCACCACACGCTGCCCACAAGTGCTAAATGTGTCAGCACAATCCCTCAAGACAAATGCAGATACCAAGACTGGCTGTGGACCTCTCCCCTGGCACCTGGCTGGGCCAGGAATCCCATCTCCCCCCTGCCCACCTGCTACGCTTGACTCTTGGGGTGTCTTGGCGAAGCACCCCAAAACACCTATCTAACACCAAGCAGCTGCCACCAGCCTGCTCAGCCAGAGTGTCTGGGCTTGGCTGGCTTGTCCCACCACTGCAGCCCCTCTGCCAGTGCCGTCCCCAGTGCTGGGAAGGGCTGGAGGTGACGGCAAGCGCTGCAGTCACCCAGCTCCTTTTTGGTTCCGTGCCTGGGAATCACTGAGAACCGCTGATCCCTGCCTTTGCAATGCCAGCTGCCAGGCTTGCTCCCAGGCGGGCAAGGCAGGAGGGACCCTGTTGCCATCTGGCTGCAGTGGTACCCAGGGACCTTTCTGAGACTTTCCTGGTGCAGAGAATGCTCTCCCTGAGCCACAAACATCTCTAGGAGGATACAAAACCAGCTGCCTTGAGCCCTGGCTGCTCTCAGCACCCACAACCCCACCCTGGCACAAGCCAGCTGGTTGGGTGCACACAAACCCCCAAAATCTAAACCTCCGGGGACAGCTGCGCCTCGGCCAGATGCCTTTTCTCTGGC
>NW_010394755.1:16330-18178 GCF_000710305.1 Buceros rhinoceros silvestris
AGCCTGGAAGTGCTGGGTGACCACCCAATGCCACACATCTCTAGGCTGCAACCTCAGCCCCCTTGCAACACCCAAGGCAAAGCGAGCTCTCCAGGGACCCTCTGGGTTGGCCCTGGGGTCCTGGTAAGACAAGGAGTTGAGTCCCGGAGACAGCACCTACCGGAGAAGTTCCTGGTGGCCAGCATGGTGGTGAGGATGGCTCCCTGAAAGACACAGAAGGCAGAAGAAAAGGGCATGCTGAGTCCCAGCCCCCCGCACCCCTGCCACTCCCCCCACCCTGGAGGCAGAAAGCCCTGCTTGTCACCTGTCCCTCAGCCACCTCGCTGGAAGGAAACTGGCCCACGGGCTGATATTCTCCTCCTGCCATCAAAAGCAGCTCTTGGTACCCTACTCTGCATCCCCAGCACTACGGTGTTGGGTTGCATTCTCCAAAACAGCCTTCCCTCCAAGATTAAAGGGATATTATATATCCATGGGGGGCACCTTGGTCTCATTCTATTCTGCCCTAGATGTAGCGTGACTCCACTGACTGAGGCCGGCAGCTGGCGGCAAGGGGAGGCACCGGGAGCGGAACCGCATTTAATTGCAATTAAAACCCCTCCAGCTAAGAGCAGCGGGGACAGGATTTTTCATGGGAGCCTCGCAAAGATCACCACTGAAGAAAAAATATATTCATAAAATTGCTTCCCCCTCTCCAGCTCACTCTACTAACTAGTTGTTCAGCGTATAATGAGATTACTCTGGACTAATTGCTCGCAGCAATGGATTACTATTTTGCCGTGTATGCCTGAACTAATTTGATTACTTGTCTAGCTGAAAAGTAATAATAGTTTATAGCCAGTTTCTTCTCTTGATAATCTTGTTAGTAGCCTGCAGCTGTACTGCTCTGTGCCACATCATGTTCAAGCCTGGAGCGCTGATGGCTCTGGCTGCGGCACAAATCAGCGCCATCTCATTCTGTGTCTCCGGCTCTGGAGGAGGCCTGGTGATTTCCAGAGCCCCTTCCCAGCTGAGGCTGAGCAGCGCCCGGGAGATGGATGCTTCAGGGAGGTGCTCCAGCTCAACAGTGAAGCCTGGGGAGATGGTGATTTCAGAGGGGATCCAGGCTGTGGCTAGCGGCAATGTCAAGAAAGGAAAGTCTGGGGTGGGTGAGCCACAGCTTTTCGCCTGTCTATGGATCACTTTGTTCCTTGGCTGCCAAGTCATCATCAGGCAAAGGGGTCTCACTGTGCCTCTCAGATCCATGTCCCGCCCCAAAGAGGAGCTTTTTTGGCACTGACTTCTGTGGGAAGATCCTTGCCTCAGTGCCCAGGGCAGCTGTGTGACTCAGTGCTTTCCTTCACCATGGTTTTCCTCAAAGCACTTGGGAACCCCAGCCAGATGCAGCCACCACCCTGCCCAGTCCGTCGCCCCCATACCACTGACCCTGTCCCTTCCCTCACGGGGAACAAACCCACCAATGATGCAATGATCAGGCACTTTGCAGAGACAGCTTGGAGACTATTGAGAGTTACCTTCAGCTTCCTCCGGGCATTGAACTTCTTCAGACAGTCCACCGTCTCCTGCCTGTGCATGCATGACGCCACAGTGGCTCGGTGCTGGGAGGAGAGAGACTCAGCTCAGAGCAGGTGCTGGGGGCAAAGGGCTCCCCTGGCCCCGCTCTCATGTGCATGCACACGTGTGCAGTCTCCTGCAGCCAAGGCATGGGCCAGAGCTGCCTGCAGTGGCAGCAGCAGATAAAACTTTAATAGGCAGCAGGAGATCATGGCTCTGGAGTCAGCAGGATCTGCTCTGGCAGTGGGGGATTTGCAGGGAGAGCTGGCTGCTCCCAGAGTTAACCCCTCGACT
>NW_010394755.1:18291-18655 GCF_000710305.1 Buceros rhinoceros silvestris
AGACCGGGCGCCGCCCAGAGTTAACCCCTCGACTGACTAGCCATGTTTAGCAGTGTGCTCAGGGTCTGCACATGGTGTGGGGTCACAGGGTGAAGCCCATGAACTCCTCCTGTCTTTAGAAGCTGATTCAGAGTAAGAACCAGCAGCTGGAGCAGCGGGATGCAGCGAGGGGTGGGAGGGGATTGCTGCTGGGGTGCATGGATGGATAAACACAAGCCTGCTCCCACCACCCCTGAGGAAAGCCCCCCACCCAGCACAGCATGACAGCAAGAAACCATCCTGTCCCCACCAGGGCTGGTAACATGTGTCCCTCCCATCACCAGCTCTCCCAGGATGTGCTGTTTGCATTCACAATCTGAGTGTT
>NW_010394755.1:18780-21448 GCF_000710305.1 Buceros rhinoceros silvestris
TGCTGTAATGCATCAGGGAAAAGGCTGTTGAGAGCACTGGGAGGAACCATGCAAAGAAACCACCTTCCCAGGACGGAGAAAGGTTTGGATGGAGCATGTTTGATAACACGTGCGCTCAGGTGAGATGTTCCCCCGCATCTCTAGACCTTCAACCCCAACCAGTGAGTGCCACCACACTCACCGATATCCAGGGGTGCTTCAGAGCCTCCGCTGCCGTGATGCGCTTGGACGGGTTTATGGTCAACATCTTGTTGATAAGATCTTTTGCTTCAGGAGTGACTGTGTCCCACTCAGGGGAGGGGAACTGCCAAAGCAAAGGGACTGGGGTGAGAAATTGCAGGGAGCAATAGAAGGAGCAGAAGCCCCTTTGCACTTGGGTTGCTTCTCCTGCAGCCCTTTTCTCCTGCCTGTGGGACAGGTTGGAGAGACAGGAGCAACTGGAATGAGCTGCCAGCTGAAAAACTGGAGAGCAGGGGTGGAAGGAGCAAGGTGGAAGGCCCAGGACAAAACCTATCTTCCCTGCGAAGTGGACCTGAAACATGCCAATGCATGCACCTGGGCACAACAGCTTGGCCAACCTTCTGCGACCAGAGCAGAGAAAAGAAACTTGCCCTTGTCTGTCTGAATTTGTCCTGGTTGCTCTTCTGGAGCAGCAGACTGCAACATGGGAACAGCAGGAGAGAGGGGAGACCATGAAAGTGGGGCACAAGACAAACCCACTCACATCATAAGCCCCAGCCTTGATCTGCTGGTAGAGTCGGTGCTGGTCTTCATCCCAAAAGGGTGGGTACCCGACCAGCAGGATGTAGAGGATGACGCCTGCCCAGGAGAGGAAAGGTGTGATCAGTGGGAGGGTCCACTGCTGGAGGTGTGAGCAGACCCAGCCTGGGGACTGGCCCAACTCCAGTAATGAGACTGAGAAATTAGAGAAAAAAGAGGCTTTACTGCCTGGTGAGAAAGCAAAAGCTTGTTAGTGGGTCCAGCTCCATGCTGATGTGCTCAGCCTCAAGCCCAGTGCCCCAGCAGAGCTGGACAATGCCTCCTCCCCATGACGAGTGGAAGAAGGCTCCGTATGGCTGCAGCTGTGTGGAGGCATTCCCTGACTCCATCAGCAACACAGGGCCAGAGAGCCGGCATCTTCCCTGCCTGGGGCTTTCAGGTGTGTGGCAAGGGGGCTGATCCTTCAGAGCCGGGAGTCACTGGCTGTGCCACCTCTTGGGTAAATCCTCCACCCTGACCTCCCCAAGACAAGCCTAGCACCTGTGACTCGGGAATGTGTCGGATGAACAGCCCGCCTCATCCCGCCCAGCCCAGCCTGCTCCCAGCAGCTCAGCCCTGGTCTGACTTACCGCAAGCCCACAGGTCCACAGCTTTGCCGTAGGGGTCCTTCCGGAGCACAAAGACAGGCCTAGCCCCGGTGACGCGGGAATGTGTCGGATGAACAGCCCGCCTCATCCCGCCCAGCCCAGCCTGCTCCCAGCAGCTCAGCCCTGGTCTGACTTACCGCAAGCCCACAGGTCCACAGCTTTGCCGTAGGGGTCCTTCCGGAGCACCTCGGGAGAGAGGTATCCCGGGGTGCCAGCGAAACCTGGGACAGAGAGCCCGTCACACACCACCGGCGGGTAGCCCCAGCCCCACGCATCTCAGCTGCAGCAGCATCTGGTGCCTGGCCAGGCACCGCAAGAGCCAAGAGCCCTGGCTCTGACACTCAGCAACCCACTGGGACAGGCACCCTCCCTCCAGAAACCTCTGTGACCCCAGAGAGCGGAGCAAACCCTAACGTGCAACTCCAGCACTGGAAAAAGCTTTCTTCCCCCGGGGATGTCCAGCTCACCAGGACATCTCAGTGCCTCACCGACTCCCCGTGGAGCTGTTTGCCTGTGCCCTCGATCAATACTGGGCTGATTCCAGGGGCATAGCTGGAGCCATGAGCCTCCTCATCTGCTCTGGCTCCTAGGCTGGTGCTGCTGGGACACCTCCATAACCCAGGGTTCAGGTCCTGGGGATGTATGTCCCTCCTGGAGCTCCCCATGACCAAACATGCCGAATGCTGGAGGATTCCCCATCTGGGCCCAGTCCTACTCACCAAACCACGCTTGCTGGTCCCCCTCCACCTCTATGGCAAGGCCAAAGTCAGCCAGCTTGACGGCAGCACCCTTCAGCTTGGATGCCAGCAGCAGGTTCTCAGGCTGCAGGAGGAGAGGAGTGTTGGAGAAGACCAAAAGCCCCCTGGGGGCTCTGTTGTCATGGCTGGAGGGCTTCCCAGCACAGCAAGGAGGAAGGTCAGGGCTCTGGATATGCTCCCTAACTGCTCTGTCCTGCTGTGTGTGCTGGTATACCTGGATCCTTAGAAGATCATGGACTACAAGGCCCTCCCTACGCCCTTGGCCTTGTGTTGCTTCACCCCGGAGCTGGACTTTGCTCTATGGCTTCCCAGAAGCCCTCCATGGTGTTCCTCCCTGCTGCCCTGGAGGATGCTGGGCATTGCTCCACAGAGTTTTGCATCACAAATGGGGTCCTCAGGCTCTCCCACAGGCCCTTCCCCTGCAGCTCCTACCTTCAGGTCCCGGTGGACCACCCCCATCTGGTGGCAGTGCAGGACAGCCTCCAGGATCTGCTGGATGCAGTGGCTGGGGGAGGGAGGGGCAAGGTTACAGGGGGGGGTGGG
>NW_010394755.1:21491-23190 GCF_000710305.1 Buceros rhinoceros silvestris
GTGGCTGTGGAAGAGAGGAGAAAGTGCACGGGAGTGGCTGGTGAGGCAGAGCTTCCTTAGATGCTCCTACTCACCTGCATTTCAGCCCCTCTACCCCTCTCCCCATCACGCTTTCCACCAGCAGCCCTGGCAGCACAGCTCAGTGTCCCCTTCCACTGAAAGCCACACACCCATGGAGAGCAGTTGTGACCCAGTAAGACCCCACCAGAGCTGCCGGACACCCAGTCACAGTGAGCAGCAGCATGGGGGCTACGGCTGAGCCCCTGGTGTCCCCACAGAGCAACACCAAGGCAGAGGTGGAGCAGCAGAGGAGTGGCAATGCCAGCCCAGATTTGGTCTCCAAAGCCAGGCAGAGCAGATGTGAGGTAGTGCTGCCCTTTGTCCCTGGCCTCTTCTAGCGCAAGTGGCTCCTGTTGCATCTCTTCACTTTATTATCTAGTTCATTAAACCCCAGCTCTGCTGTGTGCATGAGAAAGGAAGGGAAAAAGACTGTGGTGATGATCGCATCTGCTCCAAAACAGTTGTGTGCGAGGCAGAAGGTCTTTATTTACATGTATTTTAATTTGTTTGTATGACACTAATAAGTGGATGGGTTGTAAATGGACTCAGTGCAGGCAGCCCATTAAATGAGATTGCTCTCTGCCTAGAAATAAAGGATATTTCCACGCAGACAGCATAGAGCTTACCACCCCCTTGGACATTTGTAGGGGCTATGTTTATCCTGGGGGCAAAACCAAGAGACATGGTGATATCTGGATGCTGGAGAGGGCCAAACCACGTCCTCTCAGAAAAAAAAAAATTAGGCTCATGCTGTCCCCTGGCTGAGCTGCAAGGACCGAAGAGGGGGCTGAAATAGTACCCAGCCCCCTACCTCCGCTGCAGGCTACCTGGAAAGTGCCAGCGGGAGCGTGGGAGGGAGCGGAGCTCCAGCACATCCTCCCATCCAGCCTGTCTCCACTGCTCCTCCTTAGTGCTTTCAAGCCGTAAATGCCAGAGAAACGCTTGCAAACGACTGTAGTGTAGCTGCAAGAGGAAAGGGTGAGGTCTACGGGGTGTCTGTGCTGTCACACCCCTGGCTGGGGCACCAGCCTGATGCTGGGCTTCCTCCCTGCCAGCCCGGGGAGCCCTGCTGGCCCCCACCTGGGGAACCTCATGCTCCCAGCCCAGGGAGCCCCGATGCCTCGTTCCTTTCCGGGGAGGTCAGATGTGGGCTCTGCCATCAGCCTGGGGAAGGAGGATGCTGCCTGGGTCGAGGTGGGACCATCCCTGGTAACACAGGCACTTGTTTGCACAGGAGCCAAGCGGGTTAAAAGGAGCTTTTGTGCTTTTGCACTACACATCTGTTTTACGAGCACGCGCTGCGGAGCGGCTGTGAAACACCTCCTAGCGTGGAAGCAGCTTATGCTGCAGAAAGCCAGATGTGTAGGACTCTGGGAAGGAGCAGCTCACAGAAAAAGGGGACAACAGTTGTCCCCTCCGTGGTCCATGTGTCTGTGCTCACCTGGCATCCGCTTCGCTGTAGTACTCCCTGGCCACAATGTCCTCAAACAGCTCCCCGCCGGTGACCCTGCGAGAAAACAGGGGAGAGTCACGCTGGGCCATCTCAGTGTTGATTTACACCATGCTCAGCCCAGGCAACCGCCCCACCCCGCCCCCGAAATGCTGCTGCACTGTGCATGGGGGAGCGTTGGCGTGTGGG
>NW_010394755.1:23298-23626 GCF_000710305.1 Buceros rhinoceros silvestris
GCAACGCCCAGACCTCTGCCCGGCTCGGGGGGTTCCGAGCTTGGTTCGAACCCAGCCTGTGGGAAGGGCTTGAGTGAGGGGGAGGATGGGGAAAAGGTTGGGGAGGTGTGGGGGTGCAGGGAGCATCAACCCGGGGTGGAAGCGTGCAGCTGCCGGTGGGCTAAGAGATGGATTTAACCATTACTCACAGGTCAAATATCAGGTAGTGGTGGCCCTCTTCGGAGATGCTGTCATGGAGCCTCACTGCGGCAGAGACAGAGGGGTTACGGGATATGCCTGGCTCCCACCCCGCTCCCCGGGGACAGAAGGAGATGGGGAAGGGAAGAGC
>NW_010394755.1:23673-25690 GCF_000710305.1 Buceros rhinoceros silvestris
TCCCTGCTCGGCAGGGGACCCCAGCCTTGGCCCCAGCTTTGGGCAGGAGTGCAAGGCTCAAAGGTCACGTCCAAATCAGGGACTGCCCGGGGCTGGTGCCTGGCCGAGGTCCCGGGCCGCTGCTGGGCTATCTTGGGCACTGGGCAGCAGACATGCATGCCCCCAGCCCTCTGCCCCACCAGGAGAGGTGCCCGGGCACAGGGAGAGCTCGGCCTGGCACCGACGGGGCTTTTTTTATTTTCTGCTCATGACTTTCCTTTTCTCCTTGGGAGTTCCCAGGGTGGGGATATCCAGGAATCACCTCCTTTGCAGGAAGCCTTCTCCCGCATGGGGCTGGCACCTCACTCATCACCCAAGGGTCAGCCTCCCGCCTTGGGCACAGCATGGGGACAGCCGGGTGCAAAACTGCCACCCTGCAGCTGGGTTCTGGTCACTCAGGCTCAGATCCCTGCTCACAGCAAGGGGACAGGAACAGGCAGGGCATATAAAAGTGGGTCCAGCATCCTCTGGCCCCCACATCACACTTTGTTCTGATTTCCCTGAGGCTGTAAATATTTAACCCTTCTTCTCTGCCCACCTGGTTTCAGCCCAATACAACTTCCAACATCCTGGATGTCCCTGGAAACCAGGGAGGAAAAGGAAACATTCAGGTGAATGATTTGGGGGAATTTTTTGCTCCTAGTCCATTTTACAACAGCTCTATCAGCGGAGCCCTGTACGGAAACATCCTCCAGACTCGAGTCTGAGCCAGGGGAGATAACAATCCGCAGCATCGAGCGCCAATGCTGCGCTGCATCACTCTTATCTCCCAGGCCAGCAGACACCTCATTGCAGGTCCTACCCCTCCTTCCAAGCTCAGAAGGCAGATCCAGCCACCACTAAGAGCAAGCTGCCACCAGCATCGCCTCACCCTGCCCAGGGCAAGGGCAGAGGAGGTCTGCCAAGCCGGACAGCGTCTTTCCTCTTGGTCTCTGTCAAGGGTTAGGGTGGTCTCATCTACTGGCACAATTTTCTCCTCTTATTCCCTAGATATCCTTCCCCACTGCCAGTCTCCACAGACATGCCCTGTGCTCCAACACTGGTGTCTGCTCCCTGTTTTTCTCTGACACATAATCCCAGATTTTCTGCCTTCCTCTGCTGGAAGAAACACTTTTCCTCCCATTTCCTCTTGCCCAGGAGGGATTGGGGTTATTGTGCCTGGGATCCTGCAGAAGCCAAAGTGTTCAAAGAGGGATGAGGCAAGTCCGGTGTGGATAAGCCCAGCCTAACTGTAAGCAGATGGTCCGGATACATCCCCAGCTTGGGGAAGCCCCAATGCCTGTGGCTGCCAGAAGCTAAGAAGGTGTCAGAAGGAGCAGCCGCTCTAAATATAGACTGGTCCTGCAGTTATCTGTTACTGACCGTAGTCAGGAAAGCAAAGAAGGTGTAAGAAGGCCCAGCCGCTCTAAATATAGACTGGTCCTGCAGTTATCTGTTACTGACCGTAGTCAGGAAGAGCCGCAACGGCCAAACACTCCAGCTCAGTGCTGAGAGCAGAGGCAGGAGCAGGACACAGCTTCAGAGGAGAGTCAGAAGATGATGGGCACCTGGATTAAAACTCTAGGGCTGGATGGAGCCAAATTTTTCCCAATAAAGCAAGTCTTCCCTGCAAGGACACGCAGCTTTGGGAACCAGCACCTCTCCCTAATACATCACCTGGTGCTCTGGGGTCCTAGACCGGCCTTCAAGCACCCACGCATGGCTTTCTGTGCAAAGTACAGGCTGGATCACAGCGCAGCACAACATTCCCATGGGAGATGGAGGGAACAAGTGAGGGGCCAGCAAAGCCCCTCAGTAGCTGGGCTGCTTCTTCCAGGGAAGGATGGAGAAGGGTTTTCCGCCTTGTCTTCCCCATGGCCCTGGCAGTGGTGGCCCCTCTTCCCCTCCTCAGGGCTGGTCTGCCGCAGCACAGCCCCTTCCAGCCCCTGGGTGGGTAATTTGGCAGCTTGTGCTCAGCCCAAGTTTCCAGGCAGCAGGA
>NW_010394756.1:0-17467 GCF_000710305.1 Buceros rhinoceros silvestris
TATTTTTAATTAATCTTAAAATGATTAAATAAATAGAGGGACTGCCTGGCTGATGTTAACAAAATTTGAGTCCCTTAGAGTAACATTCAGTCATAACTTCGTACAACCACAAATTTTTTATATTTCATTTCAGGTGATCATTATTTCCAGTTTTGTTTAAATTCTAGTAGTAAGGTCGGTCCCTGTGTCTCTGGCTCCTATATATTCCACTATAGATTATGACCACTACAGAAGCAGTTACATGACAAGTGATGTTAAAGGTGGCCCCTAGTTGGTCTTAAAAGAGTAGCAATTTTAGGCCTTAAGTGGAGGGAGAAAACTCTGGTTTTCTTCTATTATTCAGACCTGAAGACTTGCATAGCTCAGTTCCTCAATAGGAACATTTGGTACTTCAACATCATGGACACTCAGACTGCTTAAAAGTGATTTACACTGGAACAGACTCAGAACAATACACGCAATGCAGACATGAGCAATGAGAGCCACAATACAGAAGGAAGACGCTAACTATAAAAAAACTTCACTTGCTTCGCTATGTCCCTGAAAATGAGTCTACATCCATGTACGCTAGACTTGAAGTGTGGCTGTCATCTGAGTATTTGCTCAATAGTGTCTTGTAATTGAAGTGGAGATGCAGGTTTTATGCTTGGAAGAGTTTTTATATTTTTGAGTTTGTCTGGATACATGTAATCATTCTCTGCGATATCAGACCCCTGAAGAATTTTGCACCAAATAGATCTGAGATCCATATGTAGCTGTCATCCCAAAGTTAGTGCCTCATCTAACCATTGGAAGTTTACTCAAAGTGTTCCTACATTGATACTGCTGATTAAAGATTAGATTAACATTACTTGTCTTCAATAATTCAAAGAACCAGTGGTAGTTGCACAACTGTTTATGGACGGAGAGGACAATGCAGAGAATCCAAGGTTGAAAAACTGTGAGGTATATTTAATCAAGAGTTATGTATTCTACTAACATAGTTTCTCAAGAACAAAACACATTGGAAGCCTATCATTGATTTTTTACTTAAACATTAGACCATGACCACTAGCTATATTCACTATCTATGAATATCCTACAACTCCAAAAGTGGTGTCAAATGTTCTCTTTTACTAACAGTTGATCAACACAGGAAGCTCATGAGCATGGTTTTAGATATTATTTTTTTATGTAATATATTGCAAAATCTGTTTTTCCTTTCACAAATTACCTGCTTCAAATAAATAAGAAAATACAGTACTTGAGAATGTGTTAGCACTGTTAAATGAATGAAAAAGTGATTGTAGCAACATTCACAGTATCACAGAGTTTAGTGTCTCAGTATTTAAAAAGTTGTAACACTAATGTCCAAGAGCTAACACGGACAAACAGATGATCTCTATGCGATTCTTTTGTTGTTGCTGGTACATTTTTGGAAGAAAAATCACAGGAAGAAATTTGAAGGGGCAAGAACACGAATAATTTTTAAGTATTCATATATTAGAAAACTAAGTGTTTAGACACCCTTTGAAAACATTAGCAAAAAGGGCTTAATAGGCTAAAAGAATTGGTAGCTGTTTCTTTTGATGCCCTGAAATACTTCTTTGGTGGACAGCATATAATTAAGTTGGTTTTATATGAAGTGTGTGTTATAGGTGTGGTTGGTCTAGAAGGTTTGAAATAAATTTTATTTATCCACACATGGATCTAAAATATTTATTTCTGTTCTATTCAGTCTTGAATTGGGTATTTATATTACTAGGAGTAAAGTTCAAACCAACTCTCATTTGAAGCCAGCCTTTCTGGCTAGCTTCCCAAATTACACAGGTTTGCTGGATTTTTTTTTTTTGAGCTCCATTTTATAAGGACTCTTGACAATTGGCTTTGTGAATTCCACTTTAAATTCAGGAGGCTTTAAATCCACAAGGCCTATAAGCCTTTAAGTCTGTTTTCTGAGATGGACAGGCCTTCATCTGGTGTTCTATCAGAATGCAATTAAATAATTTTTTTTTACCCTCAAATGCAGTCCACAAGATTAAAAAAATGGCTTTTGCTGAAGGGCTACTGGATACATTTAAGAAGGAGAAAGTGGAAACACGAACTAGGTTGTCTTCTGGACACAGATGTCACCTAGCTTTATATCTCATGTTCATTCCTAGAACAGCTGGACGGACAAATTTCCTTTAAGTTCGACATATTGACAAACGATGGAAACTAGCTCACCCCTTTTCAGCCATTTGTATTATAGATTCCTAAAATGTCCAGTTTTATTGTGACTAAAACTTATGTTACAGTTTAAGAAACACTAAAACTATCTCAAGCAGGTATAGAAATGACAGCCCCCTCCAGAGGACTTGGGTTTTTTTCAGTCTTTTTTGTTTTGATTCTTTTTCTATATATTAGTGCAAGTTTGACAGGCCATCTGAGGTACCTCAAGTGGAGAATGATTTATTGCAAAATACATAAAAACTTGCAGGAATAATGGCTTACAGATAATGGCTTACAAACTCAACAAAAGTATAGCCATGAGTGAAAACCTTGTGAATAATTACATTCTGAAACGCAACAAATTTGAGCTCATCAATCAGGGCTTTATTCCAGTGTTATGACTCTGAAGTAAGACTTCTTTTAGTGTAAATGGATAATGAATAAAGTCAGTTGTTTTAAAAGCTCAGCTGCAATGATTTATTCAGGAAGAAAAAAAAGAGAGGAAATGTTCTTACTTTAATCCTGACAAAATATTCAGCTTATCACAGTTCAAAGGTTCATAGAGGTGCTCTCCCAGAGTATCATAACTAGGTTGCACTTCTGCATTGCTTTGTAAAATAAATAAAACCAAAATCAGTAGTTTCTTAAACATATATGAGTTTGTATTAGAAATGCAAAAGAGCTTTATAAACTTCATGGATAAATTAATCCAACTTCATCAAGATATATATTTTTATAACAATAATACTATACAACTGAATTCAGCTAAGGCTCTAAGCAAAAGAGCAAAGGAAAATAGATAAATTTGTTTAGAAAATATGAAAGGACTTGCATTGTCGTATTTTCTGCAGTGTGAATGGTGGCAGCTTTAATAAACCTAAGATGAGAAGAGTCTTGATTCTTTTAGTGTTCCATCAGACCGGAATTTGCAAGACAGAGCTGTAATACTACAAGAATAGTCCACGTAAAAGCATGGACTATAATAATTAACTGTCCTTTTTCTGTTTGTGTACTCATGTCTTAGATATTTTTTTACAGCCACACATAAGATGCAAATTAATGCGAAAGATCTGACAAGCTGGTGGCACGAAACAGCATAGGCCATACTGGAGGTTAGAAAAAAGGTACAAGGGTAGTGCTCAATCAGTGCCTAAAGATATGTTTCTTCTTCCATTTAATTAGTGTTACAACAACATGACCACATTTCTTTCTCATTTAGGTGACTTGTATTTTTTGATATCTTTTGTATTCCTAGTGTTCTGATGTGACAAGTAAAGCCTAAATATTTGGTAATGTTCACTCAGTGTGGGATCGACACTAGAAATAACACTCATCAAATTTCTTCTGCCTTCTGAGATGAAAGTTTAATAAATTTTTAAATATCTGTTCCCAGAATTGTCCTCTTAGTTGTGGTTATTGCTGTTCAATGAAAGGAAATGCTTGCAGGCATACAAACATATAGCACAGCTTTATATACATGCAGAAAATACAGTCAATGATACAATATCGTCAGTGTTGGAGAAAGCAATTCTGCACAAACAGAAGCCTGATCTTGGTTCATCACAAACAGTCCAAAATACGGCCACGAGCAAGTCTGGACGTGATCACTGGCCCAAATTCCTAAATAACTATTGCAGAGATGACTCAATGATCGAAACTGTGACCACTGTGAATCTTCTGTTGAAAACGCTGTGAAAAAGCCGGAAACCCAGCGTATTTTGTTTCCTCAGAGAACTAAATTTACATAGGTCTCCAACTCTATTCTGTACTATTTTGGAAACTGGAAGTTTAACTGTAAAGACAAGCCTTATAACTCAGTATGAGCTAAAGTTTAGGTTCTGACAAAAAGTTAAGACTGAAAGTTCAGGATCTTATCTGTAGTCAGATTTGCCCTGCTTGGTTTGACCTTTTCCTTATCAGAACTTGCAAGTGGATTTAATTTTTGTCATTTGAAAATAATTTATTTCACTCAGATGAATATAAATCTGTGTACTTAAGTATCTAGAATCTTACTCTGAATTTCAGAATTATGACAGTGAGAAATACTGCTTATGCTCAGAGTAATTTTCATATAGTTCTGAAGCATTTTCATTGAATGTAGAGTGGTTTAGTTTATGTAGTGTAGTTAAATCTTGAAACATGGAGTCTCTGTATCTATTGTATCATACTTTGAGAGTACTCTTAAGAATTATTGTTAAGAATTAAAGAATTCAGATGCTCAGAGGTATTTAATTATTTCCCATTAATTTCATTTCTTAAAAAAAATGAAAGTGTGAAGAAGAGATAATTTGTACTTTATACTGACAAATCTCAGGAGAGGGGAGAGGAAGCTACTACGTCTTCTTTGTATTTTAACATTTTTGAAACTTTTTAAGCAAAGAGAATTAAAAAATTTATAGGGACTCAGATGTAATTTAAGATAAAAGATTTACAATTGCTATGAAATGTTATTGAACTTGGGATAAAGAATGTAGTATTTGATACGTTTATTTTATATAAATATATAATGAATAGAATTATTGGCTGCTAATTTAAGTTACACTTCACTGATGCATTTGGACTGGCTGGGATGGAGTTAATTTTCCCTGTAGCAACCCTCATAGTGCTGCGCTTTGTATCTGTAGCTAGAAAGGTGTTCATAACACAGCAGTTGCTGAGCAATGGTTACACAGTATCAAGGCTGCCTCTCCAGTATTCCCCTCTCCCCCCCAAAGTCCAGTAGGCTGGAAGTAGGCAAGAGCTTGGGAGAGGACATAGACGGGACAGCTGATCCAAACTGAGCAAAGGGGTGTTCTGTACCATATGAAGTCTGCTCAGCAATAAAAGCTAAGAGGAAGGAGGGAGGCAGTGGCATTGGTTATTACGTTCGTCTGGAGCCACCACTACCTGTACTAAAGCCCTGCTTCCCATGAAGTGTCTGGGCATCACCTGCTAATGGGACATAGATAATAAATCTTTTGTTTTCCGTTGCTTCTGAGTGCAACCTTTTCTTCTTTTTCTTTACTAAATTGCATTTATCTTGACCCACAAGTTCTTTTTCACCTGATTTTTTTCTCCCTATGTCCTGCTGAGGAAGATAGTGATAGAGCAGCTTGGTGGGCATCTGGCAGCCAGTCAAGGTCAACCCATCACAACTGGTCATTCTAAAAGCAACATAGAGTGAAGTCAGAAGCAAACAAAATAACCCTTTTGAGGAAGCAGTTCAGGTACTGTTATATTTTGAATTAATACAAAGTTAGTTTTAAATGAAACATCTAAAACAAGATCTGAAAGGTATGTATTTTCCCTTTTTTATTTCTCCCATTAAGTAATTACAATTGAATGATTTATGTTAAGGGTTGCTTTTCATTGTTTTTCTTTTAACGACCTTCAACTTCAGAGTCTTGAAATGTAGCTAAGGGAATCTTTGAAAAGTAACCAAAAGAAAAATAGATCCGAAGAAATGAAAAATAAATATATAGAAGGGGGGCCCTCTCTTCCCAACTAAACCCAAAACGCTTAAGGAGGAAAAAGCACAAGAGGAAGAACTGGTGGTTTGAACCCAATCCACTGTGGTCAGTGACAAAAGGAAACAAAGGACAGGAGACCAGGCTTTTTTCCATATCCAAATTTTAAAAATTGGAGGTGTTTCATAGGAGTAGGGGAAATGTATCGTGGAAAATAAGAAGTTTGTGTGAGCTTAAGAGGGTATTTAAGTTCTTCTTTTAGTGTTTAGATTTTATTTTTAAACATTTTTTTTTGCATACATGTATGCATTGCCCAACCATTCAACTGCAGAAGTCCTTATCAACCATTTGTTTAATAGCTCCTCTTCTTCGACTTACACATTGCTTATACATTACCTTTCTCCTGTAGGATAGAAAAAAAAAGGAGAAATAATTTTTAAAAGAGTAAACACATCCACAAATAATGATATAAAGTAACCTAGGGAGCTGATTCCTTTCCAAGTTGTATTTTGGCAACACTTGCAGGGTTCTTTGGTCAGAGAAAAAATAGGTTACTAAAGCTGCGGGTTTTATATAGCTCTGGTACCAACTTCTACTGGTTGCCATTCTTCATTTTCCAATATTCTCCTACCAGAAGCACAGTGGAAGTTGTCCACCTTTTAAATACTTGATGGATGTTCCATAAATACGTTAGCACGGATGAATCAACAGCTGTTAAGCAAAAAATGAGATAATAATTTGTTTCATACACCAGGCTGTTGTCAAGCAATATTAATAACCTTTAGTGAATAGAAGAGTGCAAAATGACTGCTGAAAGGTCCGTGATAAACAGACGGCAAGAGCAGCGGAATCAAGCTGCTTTAGATTTAACCATCTTTATACTACTCCTCAAGTTGCATCCTTTGGGAAGGACTTGTCCTGAAAAATAAGTTTTTAACTGAACTTTCTCCTTTACAGCCAGAGCATATGAGTGGCTGGAGTAAATGTCCATGTATTGGTGTCAGGCAGGAAATGGTTGAAAATTCAGTGCATTACTCCTGCTGCTAAACTATGTAACACTCCTTAAGGCCTATGGTTTGGAGGGTACACGTGTACATTTTGTTACTTTGAAAGAAATGTGCTTTATCTGGTTTTTATTTACAAAGTGTAGGCTATTGTATTTCCAGAACAGTATGAAAATGTAAGTTTCATTGTTAGAACCGGTCCTGAGGGTTTGAAGGTGGTATGTCTTAGAGGAGAGCTTATTAGCATGCAATGTTTGTTGCTCAAGGCTCATTGACTAGCTTTCCTTTTTCATGAAGATATAATGCCAGATTCTACAGTAATGTTCATTTTCTCCCCAGGTAAGCTTTTGAACGATCTCTGTAAAACCAATTTGAATAACATCTGTTTCTGCTCCCAGTTTAGCTGGGTACCGACTGAAAGACTGAAGAAATTTAAAGCAGTATACCAAATTTCATTTTCTAACAGGTGTTTCTTTTGACTGGAATCAGCAATCACATTTTTTAGACAGCATATAGACATGGAAATTCTACAGCTTATACTTCAATAAAATATCAATTAGTGATGCCAGTCTTTGAGAAAAATACATGCTACATAGTCCAACAACAGCACAAGCAGATACTTCAAATTACCTGGCAGTACCCTTAGGTTAGGTATTGATTACTTGCATTCCCAAAAGTTAAATAAGAGGCTCAAAGGAATGGACTTCTGTATTTGAATCACAGAATCGTAGAATCATAGAATAAATACTAGGCTGGAAGCACCTCAGGGATCATCTGGTCCAAAATTTCTTGGCAAAAGCACGGCCTGGCAACCGGACCAGCTGAATCTTAAAAGTGTCCAATGGTGCAGAGACTATTCCAATGGGTGATTGTTCTCACTGTGGAAGATTTTCCTCTTGTCTCTTCAGAATTTCCCCAGGAGCAACTTGTACCTGTTACTCCTCATCTTTTTCATGTGAACCCTTGTTAAAAGGGAGACTCCATCTTCTTTGAAGACATCCTTTAAATACTGTAACATGATGATAAGGTTTCCCCGAATACCCATGTTTCTCAGCCTTTCGTTGTCTGGCAGACTTTCCAGTCCTTTGATCGTCTTTGTGACCCTTCTCTGGACACTCTCCAGCCTGCCCATGTCTTCTATGTATAGTAGGGACCAAAACTGAACACAATATTCCAGCTGTGGCTTGAGGAACACTGAGTAAACTGGGACAATGACTTCTTTATCTCTGCTGGCGATGCCCTTGTTGATGCAACACAAGGGCACTGGAAGGCAGCATACCTCTTGCAACTCCCTGTCAGGCTGGCAGATGGGTGCCTCAGTACCCCGCAACAGAGTCACCCATCACAAGGACTTGTGGTTTCTTCTTACGGTATCCACTGTGTGCTGCTGGTACAGTTTCTCCTTGCAGACCTTTCTCGTACATCACTATGAATTTACTTCTTAGAAGACGTTTAGCCATCATGCTATGTTTCTATTAGATATTTTAATTAGGCTTTTTAATTAACACTTTAAATTTGCCTTTTTTTATTTCAGCTACTTGGATGGAAAAAATTGACTCATTTAAATATCATTTAGTCAATACGATAAGCTTACATTAGACAATTTATAATTTGGATGCTGGAATTAAAAAAAAAATCCATCTTGTGGGAACATCCTTCATGTGGAAAATACGTGAAATAAGATCACAGAGCTGGCATTCTTACACTGAATAGTGTTGTATTCTCCCAATAACATAGCAAATATCAAAGGTATTCAGCAGGTATAGGTATAAGTATCTTTTGGGGATAAGTCACTGAGGGGCAACTCACTTGTGTAAACATGTTTTTAGCTTATGATATCTGAGATTATTTCATAGGACTTTAATATGGTCTGAGCTCTACACAAAGCCATGTGGGCTTCTGAATCGGACGTTAATCTTGAGCTGGGTGATCCATACTTGCCTGAAATGTTGTTGGATTCTTCTGCTTGGGTACTGAGCTCCACTGTAAAGTCATGTATAAACTCTGGAAAGAAAATATCTCCATATTTTAACACAAAGATTTTCTTGTGAAAAAATCCAAACCAACCAAAACCATCATTGAAATTGTGCTTAATAATTTTTCAAATCGATGTTGTTAACAGAGTTTTGAAGCTAGAATGTTTACCTCTCACTTAGATGTAACTGCCCCTAATGTTATCCAAGGCTTCGGGCAGTGTTAAATCAATAAGTGTCAGTATTACCTTGCAACAGGATATGGGCATCTTTGCCTTCTTGAAACGAACGATTCACTTGGAAGCTGACACTTTCACAGTGGACTTTATAAATGTACTACTTTATAAAAATTTCTACAAAATTCAAGTTTCTTTAGTCTTCATTCTGAACTTTCAAACTCTCTAAAAGGTGCTACAGGTGAAGGCATCAAAATAAAAGAGATACAGTATCGTTAGATGGCTTCAGCACTGTATTTTGAAATTGTTATTGTGATTCCCTTAAAAGCTCTGGTTCCTCTGACATCACTCTGTAACTTTACATAATTTAATATTCATTCTGCAGCTTCAAACAAAACAAAAAAATGTTGAGTTCTGAATAATAGTACTTAAAAAATAATAATATCCTTCATTAAAGTGTTCCTAATCCCTGGCATAATTAATATTGACAATTTTTTTTTCATATCCATCCAAGAAAGTCGATGTGGGTTGGAAAGACGATGCTTTTCATCTACTAATGAGTGTCAGCGGCTAAAGTTTTGCTGTGAAGAAAGGTCTGTAGTAGTCACATGATAAGAATTCGATTTTTAGTTTCTTTAGAATTATTTATTACTTAATATCATTTACCTTTCTATTAGAGATAAGAGTACCAGATGGATTTTTTCCATTCTTTTGATCAGTTTTATGTAATAGCCTTTGATCATTTAGGAATGACTTTCTAGTTCTATCATTTTATAAATGCTTTCCTCCTCAGATAAGATGTTGGAATACCAGACTGACATTGCACTCAGAGAACCTTTTGAACATACACTGGGTCATTACAATATCCACAAAGGCAGCTCTCTGTGTTTGGCATTAATAACTTAGCATTGTCATGATTGCAATCTTATTTAGCAAAAAGAAGCAAAAACTTGAAGCCAAAGATTGTTTTATTTTTCCTCAAATGCCACAATCAGTACTTGAGTTGTTCAAGTGTTTATTCGGTTCTTTGGGTCTGCATATAATTCTTCTCTCTCAACTTTGACAAATCTTTTATTTACTTGTATGCTGGTGACACTGTCTTGCTACTATCTGATAAGGGGACTAGGAAGATTAACTCTATTCTTCATACTAAGCTAACAGAAAGTAACAGTGACTTCATGAAAAGGAAGCTAATACTCAATTTAGATAAGACTTCTGGGGTATTGTTCACTCCTTGACCTCTGCCAAGGAGGAAGATTTTCAGATTAATCCAGGCAAGAACACAGAGTAATGCAACCGATTTTACCAAATATCTTGCAATATCAGGTCTGGCCCTTTTTTTTTTTCCCTTTTAAGTTTATCTAATAACAAGGCAACAGCAGAGATGACAGTACTTGTTTATTTATGTTACTCATATTATGTCCACCAAGCTTTTTATAACCCACTGGCTTTAGAAGATTTGACTACTTTTTATATCATTAGATTTTAATCTTTTTTATGAGTGCTTCCTCCTAAGGCAAAGTTAGTGCCATATCTCCATTTATTTATTTCCTATGTACATGTTTGCACTGCATAAAAAGGATGTTTCTTGTAGACAGAGCAAGTAACGTTATGTAGAACTCTCTGTTGCTTATTAGTTTCCTATGTTAGTTGTTTAGATACAAACTGTGCAGACTGATAGTAGTTTTTTTGGAATAGTGCTCTTATTGAAATTATAGATAGTCTTCAATTACTTTTTTTTTTTTTTTTTTTTTTTTTTTTTTTTTTTTTTTTTTTTTTTTTTTTGTGAAATGAACCTTTGAATGCTTAGTATAGTCACTACCTATTGGGCAGCTCTACTGCTATTGCAAATTAAAATTTGGCAAAGGGAAGAAAATAGACACTGTTAATGAGTTAAGTTGCAGGGAGCCTAGCTAAAAGTACATGTCTCTAAATAAACTGACCATCCTTACTGGTCAGAAGTAATTGTGAAAACATCTAGATACCTCTTGTGTTTTCCAGGAAAGGCTAAAGAAATTTATGCTGAAATAAGTGTAGTTCATACACTGGTGTTTCTAGTATATTTCAGGAAAGTCATACTTTTGGACTGTAGGATAACACTAAAGCTCTGCATTTACTCTTTCATTGCTTAACCTCTTTCTCCCCCTGACTAATATTGAGGGTGTTGTAAACTATCAAAGTCTGCCACTGATATGTCTCTTCAGGATTTTCTGTTCTTTTGGTCTCTTGTGGCAAACTTTGTGCATGTAAAATGAATCTGAAATCAAATGGGAAAACAGAAAAGGGAATTAGAAGATTTTTAAGAACAACAGAACTGCAGAATCAGGTTTTTAAGTAAATACATTTTATTTTTCCCAGTTACTTCTCCTTTTTTTTTTTTTTTTTAATTTCCCTGGAAAATGCAAGAAATTCACAGATAGGAATCAATTTTATTTGCTGTTTTACTGTTAGGTGGTTTTCAGTTGATGCTCACTATCTTGGAGTTAAGAGCTGAAGATGTTGAGAGTGAGAAGTGTGTTTAAAAAAAGTTTCCTGAGAGATATCACAATCAAATTGCTCTTACTATTACTTGTAACATTTTGGAATCTGTAACTGCATATTGAGACAAAGCTGCTTGATGTTGCACAGAGAAGTAAGCTCCAAACAGCTTACAGACTATATGAAATAAAAAGAAAGAACATACCAATACAAATGGATGGAAATGTATAAAGAAATAGTATACAAATATTCAAAAAGTCTTGATAGAGATCGATAGTAAAGGTCATTTATAAGCAGTAGGGTGTTTGGAAGGATAAACAGAGGCTTCTGTGTGCTTGTGTCGCCCTTTTCCAAACCGAAAGGCAGCTCAAGTGACAATTGCTCTCAGAGGAGTTTTGTCTCCTCCAAGAGGAAAACAAAAGAAACTTAAGTGCTCAACTAGGGGGAACAAAACTAGTTTAAAACTGCATAACCATGAATCATCAGTTGAATTAGGGTAGGATGAAGAGAAACAGAGAACAGTGAGAGCTCTTCGCTTCCCCAATTTTGCTTAGGGGGCAAGTGGGGGCCCTGGGTCCCTCATCCTGGTCCCTCTTCTTTCCACCCCTACCAGTGATCAGCGAAGTTAAAAGTCTACTTAAAGGTCTTTGCTGTCCCAGTATATACTTGAAGCAAACTTCTTGTTGCCAAGGTGACTGCTTCCGTGGTTCTCTCTTTTTCGTCCTTCTCCTTCCAAAAAAAAGAGCATGCCCAGAACAGAACTACCAGTGATCAGCGAAGTTAAAAGTCTACTTAAAGGTCTTTGCTGTCCCAGTATATACTTGAAGCAAACTTCTTGTTGCCAAGGTGACTGCTTCTGTGGTTCTCTCTTTTTCGTCCTTCTCCTTCCAAAAAAAAGAGCATGCCCAGAAGAGAAAGAAATGTGTTCCCCTTCTTAATTTATGGTGTTATTCAAAGAGGGGTTGATTGACATGGCTTGGGCCAGGGGCAGGCATGAAATAGGAGCCTGAGGCTGTGGTTCATAATTCAAGTTACAGGGTCTGTAGCCCCTTTTCCTACGCTACCTGAGTGCCATAACAAAAGGCAGCAAACCTTCTTCTGAGCCCAAACAAGGGGGGAACAACCTTGCCCTGGAGCCAAAACCCTGAACCACGGCAACTTACTGAGTTCCTTCAAAGTAGTAAGAGCAGTGCAGTGAAAAATACAGTTTTCACAGACAGGTTATTGAAAATAACCCATAAGAGGCCAGTATCCTGGTCATAGAAATGAGTGAGTTATCAGTGTAGCAGGTACAGTGAAGGCTGGCTGGCTACAAAGGACTGAAAATGAAGATAGAACTGTTTGCAAGTCATAGACAAAAAATCGTTAAATAGTAAAGGAGTGGGTGTAATATGTAATGAGTTGTGATGGAAAAATGAATGCAAGTTTCAAGCAAACTACTCAATTGAACTTCACTTACAGGTTTGCTATGCCACTATTGCAGGTTTTCACAGATGCACTATTAGTTCTTAAAAAGCAAAAATGCACTATAATAACCCAAAATGCACTGAAGATTACATGTATGTTAGTCACTCACTCACGTCCACAAACTTACGACATGGTAAATATTCACTCACCCCTCCAGGTAAGGGTTCCGAATCCCAAAAGAACAATCTTGGCCAGTCCTGGCCAAGGGGAAGGGTCACCATACACTTCCATTTTTCCTCCCCAAAACTCATGGGTTTTATCCCCTTTTGTACCTGAGGTTTGGCAAGGCTGTGCCTGAGTGAATTATACTATCTGGAACGGTTATCTTTGGTGGTGTGATGGCCCTTAACCTCCCGTGAGCAAGATTTAGCCTGTGGTGGTTCTTTTGCTAGTTTGGTGATGTCTAAAACTGAACAGTAATTGAATGGGGCTCAGGGCATTTTAGTTGTTAAGGGATTTCAGGGCTTCACTTAATTTCTGTTCTTAGTATGATGCAGTGTTCAGACAACTCTGGGCTAAGCTGTTTCTGCAGCTCCCCCAAAGTCATCTCTGCACAGATAAAGCAAAGGGCGAGATGAAGATGAGTCGAATCAATGACTCCCTGCATTTTGCCTTTCTTATCAGAAACCTATTCAGCCAGTTAGCTCACATCAGCTTTAAAGGAATAGTGGGGGGAAAAAGCAAAACCAAACCAAACCAAAAAACTCCAGACCCTTACGCCTTTTCTCCCTACCTCCCCCAGATCTTGAAATTACTCTCAGTTAGGTATTTACAGACTACTGCTGTTTAGCAACTTCCATTCAAGGGACATGACCCAAACATGACCCAGGAAGAAAATATTTGACACTTATTCAAGAGTCACCAATAGCTGTGCTTTTTTAAAAATAGGAGTATTTTATTGGGTTTTTTGTTTTAAATTTATGTCTAGAGTACTTGGGTGTATTTCCTATACACATCTACATACTTCCACTAGCTAATCAAAAATAATTCCTTGAAGAAATGATTTCTCATTTTGTTTACTATCTTGTCAAAATACATAGGGATTTCTGATGAACAGTAACAAAACAGGAATTACTTTTTTTTTTTCTCTTTATTTCACCTTCTGTGATTTACTTGAGCAAGAAGAAAAAGTTAATCCTTTTAAAATCTGGGAAATATGACATTCATTTAAAAAGTCATTTCTGTTTTAAAAACGTTGTGTCTAGAAAAATAAACAATTCGCTTCGATGCCCCAGGATAGTAGTAGCTGTGCATCAAGAAATTAGAGCCTAAAGCTACTCATAAGGTGTTTAACATTGCTCTGCAGATCATTGACTGGCAGAGCTGTTACAACTAGATATTTCAGACTCTTATGGGTATACTTTATTAGTCCTGTTTGGTGTGCAGCAGTTATATCCAGTCTCTTCAGAAAAAGCCCATTCATCATCATGGAGTGTTTTCTCTCTGCAGCTGAATTGTACTTAGATGCTTCATCTAAACTTATTTATTCTGTATAGCTAAGATCTAATGTGTAATCATATACCAGAGTTTACATCAAAACAAAACAAAAGATTGCTGAGAGACATCAACGTGCCTAAATACCTGTGTAAGGTTGACCTTCGTTGGATGCCAGTTGCCCACCAAAGTGATCCTCAGTTAGACAGAGAAGACAAAATATAATGGAAGGCTCATGGGTCAAGATAAGGATGGGGAGAGATCATTCAGCGATTACTGTCAAGGGACAGTAACTTGGGGAAAATTAATTTAATATATTACCAATCAAATCAGAGTAAGACAGAGTAAGCAAAATAAAACCTAAATCTTAAAGTATCTTCCTCCCACCCCCTGCCTTCTTTCCATGCTTAACTTTAATCCTGTTTTCTCTACCTCCTACCTCTCAGCAGAGCAGGGGAACAGGGAGCAGGGGTTGCAGGCAATTTATCACACATTTCTGCCACTCCTTCCTCATCAGGGGGAGGACTCACACTCTTCCCTGGCTCCAGTGTGGAGTCCCTCCTGTAGGAGACAGTACTCCATGAACTTTTCCAGTGTGAGTACTTCCCACAGGCTACAGTTCAGCACAAATTTCTCCAGCAAGGATCCTTTCCACAGGGTGCATTCTTTCAGGAACAGACTGCTGCATCATGGCTCCCCTACAGGGTCACAAGTCCTTCCAGCAAACCTGCTCCAAAACGGGCTCTCTCCACAGATACACAGGTCATGCCAGGGGCATGCTCCAGTAAGGGCTTCTCCCGGGTCACAGCCTCCTTCAAGCACACCCTCCTGCTCTGATGTGGGATCCTCCATGGGATGCAGGTGGATATCTGCTCCACTGTGGACTTCTATGGGCTGCAAGCAAGCCTTGAAACTGGAATTATTCTGCTGTTTACTGACTACTAGGTTTGTCAGTGATGAGTGTTTGAAGGCTGGTCACTGCTGCAGTTGCCTTTTTATTTGCAGTTTCAGGCACTTTGGGGAAAAAAGTGCTTGAAATCATCACAACGAAGTTTTAAAATTTTATGCATAGATATTTTCACACAGCACAATTTTTAAACAGTGGCTGGCAAAACATTATTAAAAATCTGTTAGAAAAACCAGGCATTGTTATGCTCCATAAATACTGCAACTAGAATTTAATTTTCTTGCTGTTTTTAAAATACTGTTATATGAATAACATATATTTTAAAGTATACCTTATCCTAAGAGGATTTTTTCTTTTGGTTGTTCCCCTATTTGTTTTGTTACTTTTGGTTTTGCTCAACATTTCTTTCAGATTTCCAGGTTTGGTTTCTGGTTTTTGGTTTTTGGTTTGGGTTTGGGTTAGGTTGGGTTGGGGTTTTTTCTCAGCAGATTGATCTTGCTTTCTTATCAGCTTTAAGAAGCATATTTTGATTGTATCAAGGAAAGTAGACTTCATATTGGGGCATAAATTAATAACTTGATGCCCCTTTACATGTATTTAGCTACTTTTTTCCCTCCTTTTTCCACTGTCTGGCAATTCTCTGACAGATTTTTTACAGATTTTCCCTGTAAAACCTTTGGTTGTGGGATTTTGACTTTTTGGTTTTGTTTGTTTTAAGTAGTGGTTTGTTTATGCCTTGAAGGATAATAATGAGAAAAGACACCCTTGCATGTAATGAAACATGTTTTAAATAAAATTTCAGAGTGAAATACAAAATATATAACATCTTCATAAAGTGTAATGCTAAGAGGTGTTTGTTGTTGTTGTTTGGGATTTTTTTTAATAATAATATTTTTAGATAGTATATAGCTAGAATTAAAGCTACATTGAACAAACTAAGATATGGGGAACTAACACTTGAGATGTTGAGCAGATATAATATATCTTGAACTCCTAACCCTAACAGTGGTTGAGAAATAATAGTCCACAGTAAAGAACAAGATATGTCCAAAGAGACTTCCCAGGAGATGCTGCTGCTTGTCTTTACCACTTAGTAATGAGTTATGCCCGATCACTCATGTTCTAATTAGCCACATAAATGTTTAATTTTTCCTCTACTGTGGTGAAAACCTGATATTTTTCTGCTGAAGTCTTTGGAATTACATCTTGTAAATCACGATAAACTGAGACTGGAGGCTTCTTTGTACTTAATATAACCTCTACTTTTATTTTCTCATTAAGTGCTTCTGAAGTTATTATAAAACAAACTTGTATTTCCTTTTGAAGACAAAACAGGAGTGAATGTCTTTAATGACATAATTTATAACTTCTACCTGATATTACTTGTTACAATTAAGAATTGAGACAATATCTGGGTTTAATACTCTGATCTTCAAGGTAAAAAATGTTTTGCACAGTTGGGGCCCACTAGCCCAGTGCTGAACATGATACGTAACTAGGGGAAGGAAGAAACAGTCCTTCATCTGTTCTCTTTGCATTGACTTGTGCCTGTTCATCAGTAAATAAGTCTGACTCTCAAGAACTGTTGCCTAAATGGCTTGAAAGTGTTTTGCCGTATGTGACAAGACATGCCAATGCTAGTACCCAAAGTTTTCATGATGACTAATGGAATAATTTCAAAATAGAGAGGTTCCTTTAGTTTTAAATGATGTATTAAGAGATATTCAGTGGGAGAAAACACTGCTTGTGAAGGAAAAGCTAATGGAGTGAGTAAACAAATTCAACATCCTTTCTTCCTCTACAAATTTATATTGGCTACAAGAAGCAGCAGTGGCTTTTTTAAGTAATTTTTTTGTAATATCCCACCACCAGTCAGTAGCTGGAAAATTCCTTAATTTAGTGAAACTGCATTTGAAGGGTGTTTTTTATGGCTTTTGAAATTATGTCTTTAATTATTGATCAGTCATTTCAACATAGCATCCATAAAAGCAACACATTAGTTACTCTAGGAGTTAGATGTGGAGTTGAAAAGAATGCTGAATAGCTTTAAACCTCTTCTTTGCACACACCAAGTGGTGCCTGCCTAATTATTGTAAGCTCTAAGTGGTGTGATGATGATCACCAGAGGAAATGAAATTGGTTAGCCAAATAGAAGAAACATTTTGATCCTCTCCATAAACTGTATCCTACTCTGCGGCCTCTTATGTGTGTACAACAACTAGTGTATATAATCCAATTTGTCGTAGATCTTGATACTCAATATGCATAAGCATGCTATAATCTCTTAGGCGTGTTTGTAATCCTTTTTGGTAGAAAGTATTTATCTTATTTAATGTTCCTTAAAGTATTTTTGTAGCTAATATTCTGCGTTTTCTAGGATAACCTCCTGCTG
>NW_010394756.1:17547-21126 GCF_000710305.1 Buceros rhinoceros silvestris
TGCTGAAACACTAAAGAACTGTTAGTAGTGTAAGTTTCATAAAAGTTGGACAATATGTTAATATATTCTGCCTCTGTATGCTTTTGTTTAATAATGCATGACATCTCATCCTGGCACATAGCTTATTCTCTCCTCAACTTAACATTTGTTTATGAATATTATAACAGAAGTTCTTCATTTGTTAATCCATTTTGCACAACAACCTGAGAGACCCCTCATTTTAATGCATGCAGTATGTGCCAGAAAGCTGTTCTTTGAGATAAACCAAAAATACTTCAGGACTTCTGCAGTGATGCAGAAGGTAGAACAAACCTGCTCTTCTAGACCTTTCGTTTTCATTATAACACATCTTTGAATAAGATTTATCTGGATTTTGTAAGAAAATGGGAATATATTTGCTTCTACTAGGAATAAGTGAATGAGATGATTTCTTATTTCCATAAATTTGAATTGGCCTTGAATTCTTCATTGTAATTTCTTTCTCGTTCTGTTTTTTTCTCAATGTTGACAATGTTTCTTATGAATACTTCATGGTCATGTGCGAGTATGTATAAAATACATTAAAAGAGAGTTGTTGGAATGGAATCATAGTTGTAAGGTTGATAGTTACTGAATGCAATAATTTTGCGGACTAAATTGTGCTCATTATTACTGATAAGTTCGGCAGACTGAACTTTTTGTCAATGTAGTCTTTTTACTTTAAGAATTAGATTAGCCTGTAAGTCTGCACTGTACTATCAGAGATCCAAAATATTAACTACAAGTTGGAGACAAGAATTTCTTGCTTTTTAAGTACCTAGACTCGGAGAGAAAGTCCCAAACCATCCTGCTCTCTACACAGGTTCATCGCGTAGTGCATGCAAAATGTTAGCCACTTTGAAACAAGACCCAAAGAACACAGTTCCCTGAGCAGAAAGTGTCTGAAGTCTGTAGAGGTATCAGGCTTACTAGAATAGGCAAAGTTGAGGGACAAATTAAATGCTGCATGAGGATTTTAATCCGTTCCTGCCATATCTTGCTGAAAACAATTCAGCTTTCTTCCTTTTTTTCAAATACTCCAGGTGCCAAAAGGGAGATGATGGTCATCTTATGTGTAATAACTCATAATTTACTCTACGTATTTTAAAAAATTAACATTAATTTCTGGTTTTATGGGTTAAGCTTTTTTGGAAACCCAGTTAGGCTTAAAGAGTGAACTGATTGTTCCTATCACAGCATACTCCCATTCTGAGTATGCTCAAAAGCAGAAGTCTAGGTGCTCAGGAAAACACACACAAAAAAAGTCACCTGTGGAGTTCGTGTACCAGCAAAGTAAGGTAGAATCCAATAATTAATTTCTGAATCAGCAGAGAATCTTGATCTGCTTTCTTTTTATGTCCAAGAATTCTCCTTAATTTTGCCTTCAAAAGTTAGAATTTAATTTCACTTAAACCTCAGTTTGTTGAGTGACAGCAGAACCCTTCTGAGTCAAGGAAGAGTTACAAGCTTTCTAAAGATCTTATTTTCAAAATTTCAAAAAAATTACTCTGATTAAAGTTACAGAATGAATTTGAGGGTATCAGAGCACTTGATTCCTCTATCAAGAAAGAATACGAACTATATTCTGGGGCAGCTGCCCTGCTTTTAAGGATGATGCAGATTAAAATCTGAATTAGGAATCTTCTGAGGTTCTAATAGGTGCATATTTCACTGGAAGCGGAAGGAATCACAGAATCACAGAATATTTTTTATTGGAAGAGACCTTTAATATCCAACTGTTAATCCAGCACTGCCAAGTCACCACTAAACCATGTCACTAAACACCTTATCTACACATCTACCTGGGCAGACTGTTCCAATCCTTCACAATCCTTTCTACAAAGAAATTTTTTCCTAATATCCAATCTACATCTACCCTGGCACAACCTGAGACCATTTCCTCTTGTTCTATCAGTTGTTATGTGGAAGGAGAAACCGACCCTCACCTCACTACAACCTCCTTTCAGGTAGTTGTAGAGAGTAATAAGGTCACACCTGAGTCTCCTGTTCTCCAGACCAAACAAGCCTGGTTGCCTCAGCCTCTCTTATTTGTTCTCTATATCCGTCACCACCTTCATTGCTATTCTGTGGACACATTCCAGCACCTCAATGTCCTTCCTGTAGTTTCTCTATATCCGTCACCACCTTCATTGCTATTCTGTGGACACATTCCAGCACCTCAATGTCCTTCCTGTAGTGAGGGGCCTAAAACTGGAGACAGTACTCCAGGTGTGGCTACACAACCAATAGCCTGGTTGCCTCAGCCTCTCTTATTTGTTCTCTATATCCGTCACCACCTTCATTGCTATTCTGTGGACACATTCCAGCACCTCAATGTCCTTCCTGTAGTGAGGGGCCTAAAACTGGAGACAGTACTCCAGGTGTGGCTACACCAGTGCTGAGTACAGGGGGACAATCACTTCCCTACTCCTGCTGGTGACACTATTGCTGATACAAGCCAGGATGCCACTGGCCTTCTTTGGCCACCTAGGCACTCTGCTGGTTCATGTTCAATCGGCTGTTGACCAGCACCCCCAGGTCCTTTTCTGCTGGGCAGTTTCCAACCACTCCTCCCCAAGCCTGTAGCGTTGCAGGGGGTTGTGGTGACACAAATGCAGGACCTGGCACTTGGCTTCATTGAACCTCATATAACTGGCCTTGGCTGTTTGATCTAGCCTGTCCAGATCCCTCTGTAGAGCCTCCTGACCTTCAAGCAGATTGACACATCTGCCTAATCTGTTGTTATTTGTGGACTTAGTGAGGGTGCACTTGATCCCCTCATCCAGATCATTGATAAAGATGTTAAAGAGAACAGGGTCTAATACTGACTCCTTGGGAACACCACTGGTGACCGGCCGCCAAACGGATCGAACTCCATTCACCACCACTCTTTGGGCCCAGCTATCCATCCAAAACATTGAAATAAACACTTTCCAAGTTTCTCATTTTGTTCCCCTCGTGAGAGCCACCTTATACTGATAGATGTACTAGGAAGATCCAAACTGGTTGGGAGTTTTTTGTTCCCTTCTTCCCTGACCCTGTGGAAATTCCAGTTGCTGAAAACTACAGTGTAAAGCTTGATAGTAGAACAAATAGTTTCCAACAGCATTAATAAGATAAAATATCTCCTCAAAAAAAGTGTTGGTTATTTGTTTGCTCAGACTTCTTTAGTATTTCTTATCCTTTGGTTTAAGAGCAATTTAACTGTAGCCAGTGAGGTAAGATCCCTTACAAAGCTCCATTTTCTGCTTGCTTTTAAAAGCTCTGTTTCAAATCCAATCAGTTTCCAAATAGATTTTTGCAATGAACACTGGTTTAAAAAATTTACCAAGTAGCTTTAGGCTCCCTGCTCTAAACACAGAGCATAGTAAACTGTTATTTTGACTATGGCTGAGTTTCATCGTTTCTTTCAACCACCTACGGTTTTCAGATTATCTGGAAAAGCAAGTCAATTCCCCTACTTCTTCCAATAAACACTTAAATGTTCTCAGCCCTGGGCATTAAACTGCATGTTCTCCTTTTTTAAAATTTTTTAAAATTTTTTTTAATAATTGTATTAGA
>NW_010394756.1:21210-28936 GCF_000710305.1 Buceros rhinoceros silvestris
TATATTCCTTATCTTTGAACTGTCCATGTATGTTTACATTTATATTATCTTTGATTGAAAAAGGGAAATATGAAAAGTACCTCTATACCTCTACATAGACTGAAGAAGGTAGATAGAATAAGCACTTAATCACTGTCTTCTGATGGACAAACATTCTAACTGATTACATATTTATGTTTTGTATTTTTTATTAATCAATATTTTTGTCTTCAAGGAAACAATAAGTAGTGGGCAAGTACAAAAAAAAAAAACAAAAACAAACCCCAAACATAAACAACACAAAATCCAAACAAAACCCAAATAAATTATTTGGAGCCACAAATTTGTCTTAATTATCCTTCTAAAGCAATTCTGAAAACAAGAGTGTCTGGTTTCCAAGTGATTAACTGTACTTCTTAGATTACGCTTGCTGTTCAAAATTACTCTTGCCTTGGGATGACACTGATCACTGAAATATGCTTCCAAGTGATGATATCAAGCCACAAAAATCACTAATTAAAACTACAATTCTATTTTAGTGTGTATAATAAAATAAAGTTTTTTGAAAAATTCAAGAATCATAGAAATGCTTGAACATTCCTTCATTTGTATCTTTAGAATTCACAGTGATTTCAACGGCGTTTTTTCTTTCTGAGGGTATGATAAAAGTCAGAGATTTATTAAAAGGTCTATTTTCATACGGATGTCTGCATCATCTGTTCAGCTCCAAAAATTTTGGAAATGCACAATGCAGAATACAATTGACCTAATTACTCTTCCTGCAAGAGGGAACATATTTAACAGGAGGTGATGTGAAGTCAAACTCAGCCAGGTTCCTGTGTATATAATTCTTTTCCAGACTGGTTGAATAAGCTAACACTGTTCCCTGGGAAAGCTATGAAATGACAGAAACTGTACAGAGACCCCAGTGCCTCAAGCGCATATACTTGGCACTTCTGTTGGTGAAGAGGGGAGATCTGTTACTAAAGGCTACTGGCCCTGCGACACCCAGAGAGCTCCGTGATTTTTATGTGTGACTGGAAGAGCTGTGAGATGGTCCAAAATGCTTTTTCTAAAAATTCTCAGCACTTTACAATCAAGCACAACGGGCTGATCAGTGTATTCCTGTTTGTTACATGTAACACATTTACTATACGTGAAGAAACGTGCTTTGCCATCAGGAACATAACATGTTCCCATGAGACTGAAAAATTTCAGCTGGTATTTCACTATACTTAGACAACTATAATCTTACCAAAAATAAAAAATACAATTGAGAACTAATTTGGTATCAAGCATCATTTCCCTGACATGCATGCACGCCCACAGACAGAATAGGGAGAGCAGTTATTTCACACTTTTGGGTTGTCATTTTATTTTACTTTGTAAAGGCATACTAGAAATTACAGTAAAAATTTGGCTGGTACATTGTCATCTAACATTCAGAATGACTAATTACACACACACACACACACAAAAAAAAAGTAGGAAAATGTATGTAGGAATGAAAAAGAGAAGGATACACACTGTGAGTTAGAGAAGGTGGATTTTTTTCCTGCATACATGGTTTTCCACCTGAAGTGGTAGATTCTAACTTTATGTCCAAAGTGAGTCAGCAGATCTAAGTTAGTTCCTGTTTTGAACATAAAGAATAAAATCAGTGATATCGATCAGTGAAAGATTTCTTTTGTATTTTGGTAAATAATAGTTTAGAGTTCATGGCTGAAGACTATTTTTTAACCATCTTTAGTTTAAAGGTTTAAAGCATTCACAAATCCTGTTGAAAATCCAAAGTATACGTATTTGCTGTTGTGGCATGTACAGAGTACGTTTTCCTGTAAAAGAACATATCAACCTTTGCAGCACAGTCTCTTTCAATAGTGAGCCTAAGACAGTTAGTTTCCTACTGAGGGTTCTGACTATGTGTGCTTCGATGAGTTTTCAGACCTTGCGGTGTTGGTAAAAGCCAACTAAACAGATCCAAAATTGGAATTACAGTCCATCCTAAATACTCCCCTTCCTCAAAAAAAGCCATCTACAGTTATCCTGAAAACAGTCATTAAGATTGTGGGAATAGGTAACCTTTCTGACTCAGGGCTTACTATTTCATCTGTTAGACCTACACAGCCGCGTTGAAATACATCTTCTCAGCTTTTATTGTGGAGCATAAAAATTTGGTGCAGCAACATCCTGTACAGGCTATCAATATTTCCTCTTTATTTAACTGTTTATTTGCAGTCTACGTATTCTCAGATTTTTTTTCATTTTAATTTGAAATACTTTTTGAAAATATTTGTTAAAACAAGGAGTAAATATTTTTCCTTGAAAAGGGTACATTTAAATATTTAAGACAGAAGTCCAATTATTCCTGTGTTTTCTGCTAAAACATTATCTGTATTGTCAAGCATTTTTCCATGATCTTTGTTTGAATTTCCATTAAATAATTTCGGTTGTCATAATGAAATGGGGTCATTTTGGACAAATATTTTTATTAGCTATTATTTACTACATTTTTTTCCAACTAATTTTTTTTTAGCTTATTAGTTTTTCAATGTGTTATGTTTCAGAATGTCATTCTTGATGTTGATACTTCAATTAAAAATCCCAACACCAGATTTTTCTAAACATTTTAGATAAATTCTAGATTTAAAATAAATAATAAAATCTTAAACTTTTGTCATATGTAATTATCATCATATCTTCTTATAAATCATCAACAAAAGAGAAATTTTACAAGCTGGTTTGTCACAAAATCTTCTGGTTTAATTTATTCGACATTCTTTTCCTCTTTCTCTTTTATTTTATTCTCCTTTCTCTTTTTTTTTTTTTTTTGTTTGTTTGTTTTCTTTGTATTAGCCTGGAGGGGCCAGGAGAGGGGCCATGTGTGGTAAATTCTCTGTCATTCCCCGATTCCATTAGTTTTAATCTCGTAAATAAAATATCTTGGATGAACAAATCCCCAGTGTTGATAACACATCCTGAAGTCAACAAGAAGTCAGGATATCAAAAGTGTATAATTCAGGCGAGGATGACATTTCATTAGAGGATATGGAACTGTAACTTTTCTCAAGTAATAAGATTTTCATGATCTCCAGGGCCGTCCATAAGACCAGTAAACAGAAAATGACCTGGCATTATACGGCACCTCACTTTTTTTTCCCCACTGCCCAGAATCTTTATCAAATTTACAAGGTTCAAACTTAGTCTCACGTGAGGAGATTCATACCTGCTGAGCAATTATAACCCTCTGTGCTATTGTATAAATATAAAGATGCTTCAGACGTGATGAACGATTTGTGATAGATAATGCAGTAACATGCCATAAAATTGGTCAGCTACCTGGACTCATTTGATGTGTATCGGATTCCGGTAGTCTCTAACCATGTCTTTTAAGTATTCCACAGGTGGAGGTTGTAACTTTTGACACCAAATTCAGTTATATGAAGATGATATCACACAAGATTTTTTCTGACTTAGTGAAGTGATGAAAAAATACACCGAAATCTCAATACAAACTTGATATATATTTGGCAAAATACAGCAATTGGAAAGTACTGTTCAATCACAGTACTAATGTAATTCGCATACTGGTCACTGTCATATGCTAGCTGTCATGATGCTAGGTGTCCCCAGTTGCTGGAAAGGAACAGGAGGTTTGATGCCAGCTGAAGCCTGTTGCTCTCTTCCAGAATTGTTTTGCTGATTGCCTGGTTTTTATGCTCTGCGTTGGTCTGACCAAGCATCGACTCACCCCCAGTGGGACTGGCTAACTCAGGCAGACATTCACACTCTTATAATGAACTCAGGAACAAAAATTTACACCACCAGTTGATAGCTATTTATCTAAAACAAAGGCTTATGGCACCCTTTGTCTTGAGATAAAGGTCATCTTCTTTGCAGCAGTTGTGGTCCATCCCTCCCTACATTATTGCCTGGACCCTATTCAAAGGGGGTCAAACTCCTTTGAGCTATACTGTATTTTAGGGGTTTATTGACCAGTCACAATGTGAGTCTAGCAGAAGAAACTGGAAAAGGTGGTAAAATAAAATTCAGAAATAGTGTTAATAATAGAGAATATGTGTTAATAGAGAAATATAGAGAAAACTACATAATCATCTAATTAGGGAAAAATAAAAGTGCATTGAAAAAAGAAAAATTAATTCATTTCTATCATTCATTCTTTTTAAACAAATGTTTAAAATTAACAAACTGGGTCAAATCAAAAGTCAATTCCAATGCGTTTCCACAACACCGAACTTTTAAAACAATTTAAAAATATAATAGAAATGCAAAATAATCAAGATCACAGCAACAAAATTAAGTCATTTGAAAAATAAGATAAAAATGAGTAAAATATGTAGTGAGAATTAGAATTAAGGAAAATTACGTTTTGGGATCAAGAGATGTAGAATCGTACCTGCTTTTCAGATTTGAACTAGCGAAAACACGTTTCAGCGCAAGTGCCTACTTGGGCTCAGTGAGTCCACACCGTCCCTTTTGTCAGGTGCTACATATTTTTCCATTAGGTGACAGATTGAGCACATTAAGATTCTGGCTTCAAGCAACAGCTTGCAAAAAAGACCTTTATCTATGCTTACAGAAAAGACATGAACCACATTGACCCCACAACCCTGTAACTTCTACTCATGCCTCACTAATTTAGCACAAATATGATAAACTCTGTAGAGAAGGTTATTATTCCCAGTGTTGCCTTTCCACCATTGTGTTTTTTCTTGACATAGGAAAGTTCACTGCATTCAACTCTACCATGTAACAGTGGGATGTTTGTTGACCTTATCCTTGATGTTCAAAGTGATGTCATCATGACCAATAGAAGAGGGTGTTTACTGAGTTCATCTTGGTCTGAAGAGAAGTTGAAGGGAGGATACTAACCACAAATGTCTTTAGCACTAATCACAAGATGTAGAACAGATAGTAGAAAGTACTGACTACTTGAACTTACTGTGAACTTACCTCATTAGCATACTAAAGTACCCACCCTTAGGCTAGAAGGACTGCCTGCTCATCAAAGCCCCCTACCTTCCCAGCATGTGCAATAAAACGTAGATTCACTACCATTTTAAATGGAAGAGAAGGACTAGTTAGCCAACCATGTAAGCAAATGGTATCGGTGTGCTTAGAGATAAGGTAATTTTGCATTCTTTGGTCTGTAAAAGAAATTCTATACTATGGGGAGAGTGTGCTGGCTTCGTGGAGTTATCAACTAGTATCCATCTCTGTGCAGAAACAAAATAAAACAAATATCTCAACTCTGTTAATCGACTCATTGCACACTGGGTGAAAGAACCCATATTTGGGACAACAATAGGAAAGGCTAATTTTAGCAGTAGCTATTGTTTGGAGATTTGTTATTATTTCTTTGCTGAATGTCAAACTGGTCTTGATTTTTTTGTGTCTGTAAAACATTGTAATTAAAAGTAATACAGGAATGTATTTTGGCCAGAAAGACATGCCCTACAATGATAAACCATAATTTCTATCTGTTTATTTTGTATCTCTTGGTGTTCATGTAGTATCAAAGAATATTTTTCATGTGATCATCTTGCCAAAAAATGCCACAAACCTTCCCATTTGCTGCCAAGAAGAGGGGAAAAAAAAAAGAAAAGAAAAAGGAAAGACCGAGATAATCTTATCTCTAGAAATACAGATCAAACATAGAAACTCCTGGCTTTAATTTTTTTTTACTTTTTAAAAAAAAATATGAGAAAATGTTACTTCCTTTGTTTGAAAAAAAATAGAGGAATAAATTTGGAAGTGGACATACGGAGGTCCTTTGGAACATGTATTTTTTTTCAGGTGCATAATTATTTTGCATAGAAATATTTCACACGTGTTAATGCAGTTGGGCAAAAGGTTATGTCCACTGCTGTGTGCTCATCTAATAAACTGTAAGATTGTCCTTAATTGTGTTGTTTTCATTAGAAAGGACAGTCAACCTCAATTAGCTTCCTTAGAATCTTCTGTTACTGTCGAGATATGGTCACCAAATTCATTAAACAGAGGGAATATGTTGATAGACCAAGGACGCATTGTTGCAGCTTTTATTGCTAATAAAAAACCCCAAGCAGCCATATTGGAAGAACACAATAGAATTTGGTTTCATCTATTAATAATTTCTGGACAGTAAGAATACTAGTGTTAACCTTGTCTAATACCCCTTTCAAATGAAGACACACTAGGAGTTTGTTTTCTTCATAATGTCCAAGATAAGATATAAAAGATAAGATTAAAAGAAGATGATAGCAGAGCTCCAAAGGTTATCTTCCTTAAGAGCAATATCATGCTTTAGCTGACCAAAAAACCCCCCCAAAAATTGCAGTTAAATATCAAAGTAGTAGTGTTAAATATATAGTTAAATAGTAGGGTTCTAGCAAACATTTACTATAACTAAAATACTTGAAACATGACTATAAAATAGATTATTTCTTTTTATACAAGACTTGTACACCTTAACATGGTACGTAAATTTTTTAACTCATTCTGTATCATCAGCTACACTGAAGATTTTAGAATCTGACTTTTTTTTTTTTTTTTGACTAAGGGTCTGCTTGGAAGTTGATATTTTGGTTTAAAATGGAAAATTATTTACTGTTAAACTATAAATCTAGAAGAAAATTCAACTAGTAAATTTTTTAAATCTTTGTCATTAATTTTTGAATAATTATATTACAAGCATAAACTGGCAGAGAAGGAAAAACTGATCTAAATACAGGGCACTGACCTTAGAGTGTATAAGACTTGATTGATTTCCATCTATTAATCTAGAATAATTAATCACTAGTATTTCTGTTACAAGTTTTCTGGACAGGAACTTCAGGACAAACAAACCGTGTTAGAAAAAAACACGTTGGAACAACTCCTAAGATCTCAAAATCAGGAAAACCACATTTATTCATTTCTTAATTAGAAGTCAGGCTAGCCAGTACAGTGGCTAAGTATTGAGAAAATAGTGGCAGACTGTTTCTGGTAATAAAATCCTCCTATATTTCATTCAGGAGAACAGATAACTGGTCTCCGTCATCACCGTCCTAAATGGAATTTGGAATCCATGTGGTGTAGGCAATTTTGTCATCAATATGGTAATGGCAGTGTGCTTCAGAGTATTAATCTTTTGTAGCCTAAAATGGGGAAATAGGTAGCATCAAGGCTTTTCTCCAAAGTTGTGGAAATTTTATTTTCCGTTCCTAGTAATCACTAGGTCTACTATTAGATCTATTGCTGAATTCTGGCTATGAAAGAGAGTGTAAGTGTAAGATGATCTGGGATGATTCACACCTCAGAATTCTTATTTTATTTTAGATTTTCATAGAAGTAAGTTTTCCTTTAATGCACAGCATTTTAGTCCTAATTGTTCCTATTATCTACAGAAATGTTTTTAATTTCCCATTAAAGAAATAAATAAACATTTTCCGTTAAATAAAAGCTAACTTTTATTTCACCATACTGTGATATACCACTAGTATTTGCGTGCGTGTGTGTCTTTATCTAACTTTATTGTAAGAGAGGCACGGATTTCAGTGAGCACATGGGGAAATAAAAATGGTCAGGAGTTTGTTTGAAAATATGGTATGTCTGAACTTGCAGTTGGCTATTAATTTTTTTGCTTAGGCAGATAATTTCTATCCTTCTCCTTGCCATAAGGTCTTGGTTTTTGCTCTGATGAAACAGTTTCCGTAAGTACTATTTCTTTAGTGTCTCTTTCATGGGCACCCCCTTGCCGTGAGGA
>NW_010394757.1:0-1311 GCF_000710305.1 Buceros rhinoceros silvestris
AACAGCCCCGCTTAAAGAAAGAAAGCACCTTGTGGCTGCCACTCTGAAGAGGAGAGGGTGGCAGAGAGGGTGGTGGGGGAAAGCAGAATCGTTGAAAAGTCTTTAACCTCTAGGGTCCAGTCCAGAAACTAATTGTCGAAGCAAACTTTCATAAAGAATCTTTCCTCTCATCCTTTGTAGAAGATTCTGTTGTATCTTCCTCTTGGGTGTTCATCTGTCCCTCCATAGGACAATGACTTCTGGACTTTCCTCACCAGCTTTGTGGGCAGCGATCTGTCTCGCTTTCCACGGCAGTGGATCTCTCTCGATATGGGGGCGGGGATGCCTCACATACTGCTTTCCACCCCCTCGAGGAAATGGAAAGTATTTGTGAAAGAGATCTTTTACTGCTATTGAGTTGGGAAAGTAGAAAAATATCCACAGGTTTGAATATTAGTTAACTTTGCTAAAAATGCCTTTGCCTGCCCTGCCCTTGAGTCGCTTAAAGCTCTACGCAAACAGAAGAAATAAAGTGTTATGTCCCGCCCTTGCCCACCAGCCCCCTTTATCACTTGAAGAATGCAAGGCGTAGGCAGAGGGCCTTATCTCTTGATGCCTCATTGTTTGGGACAAGATAAAGAGGAGAAGACTATTGTCTCTACAGCCACGAGGGAGGATGTCGCTTAACTGGATCTGAGTCGTAGATACGAAAAGATAATGACTAGCCCTCCCCGAACTGCGCCTGCTTAATAGACTGTTGAATATTACTTTCTCCTCCCAGGGGAGGCGTAAGTCCAAGTTAATGAGACATGCGATGCATGACATTGTATGACCTGTCACATGTAAGAAGACTGCGCATGTGCAAAGGGGAGGAGACCTAATTTACATCGGGAGCGGGAGAGTCTAATCCATACGTACTAGGCGGTTGAGCAATCCTTTGAGTATGTACGTTTTACTGCCTTAAATCAGAGGCCAAAGCTACGGCGTGGGGTGCAAGCATCCTTAGGGTACCTGACCCTCGCTGCACCCAACTCTATAGAGCTGAAATCACAATAAACATACCTGCTTCACAATCAATTTTGATTGCGGAGTTTTTCCACACAGCACTATGTGGAGGCAAGTGGCGTTCTTTCTCTCTGTGGAAGAAATCTCTCTCTGGATCCTGTTCTGAAAATTCAAATGTGCATGCGCCGGGACATGTCAGAAAACTCTGGGTTTTGTATGCTTATTTGCTGAAATGTTTCTGAAATGTCTTGGCTCCCAATCAGGGAGTGAGAGTGTTTGTGGCTTCTCTCCTGAAAAATGGCAAGAAAACTTTTCACACGCTATGAG
>NW_010394757.1:1446-8485 GCF_000710305.1 Buceros rhinoceros silvestris
AAAGAGAAGGAGGGAGACAAAGGGTCTCACCCCCCACCAGCACAATCTTAACCCATTACACAGGGTAAGAATAAGGCTATCTTCTTTCCACACTGTCAGCCGCAACGTAAGTAAAATATGCTTGGAAAATATCTCTTCTCCCATGATGTTTTCTGCTAAAATATCAGGAAAAAGTAATATCAAGTGTAGATTATTAACACATGCCAAGACAATGAAAAGAAGACTGTATTAAAGGAAAATATTCTTTTAGTTTACACATGAAGGAGTAATAGCCACAAATTCAGGCATAATACAGCTAGACAATCCTGACAAGTACTACGTTCGTATTAGACTCCACTGTGTCTTTGCAAAATAGTCATATTATTGCAGTGAATCTTATATCCTGAAGGTCATACTTGTAAAAAAATGTATGAAGATTTAGCATAAAAGCAACTTGACAACTAATGTTCCTAAATGCAAACTGCCTAAAAATGATTGATTATTTAAGATTTATGTATAGACAGGGAAAAGCAATGAATCATCTTTTCATGAGGGGAAATTATATTTGCAAATAAATTTAGATTTTAAGGCAAACCAGAATGTTATCTGAAATCTTTTCCAGCTGTCAGTATTTTGCCTGTTTATTCTCAAACAACTCAGAATTATAACTGAATTTTTTTTTATACGATGGAAGTTATCTACATAAACAACCATTGAAGAGAGAAAACAGTGGTAGGAAAACCTTAAATGACTTTATCGTATTCTCTGGGTGTTTTAGTGATATTATTTACAGGAATATTCATAAATAAAAAATATCTGCCCTCCTCCTACTTCTGTTTCAGGCAGGATTATTCATAAAATAGTAAAGCCATTTTCTGTAAGAGTGCAAAAATGACAAGAGCACATTTTTGAGGAAGATAATGCTGCTTTGCTTTTTCCCAAATAAGAATTTTACAAATTCAACTTGGCAGTGTAACATATATTAGTTTTCATCTTCTGGAATGGTTATCTGAAAAATATTGTTTGCAGTAGAGTGAATTTTTTAATGCGACCACGGCAAACAACAACAGCAACAATATATTTTAAATTAAGCTCAGTGAAAGTTCAACTGGAGAAAAGAAGCAAGTTTGAGAAGTGTAATTGCAATGGAAGTTTGGTGCCTTGGAACTTTTGTACACAGAACTGGCTTCCTCAAGGGCCCATCTGCATGATGAAATACCTGAATACATCCATAAATAATTCCTCAGTAGTAAGTCAGTGAAAGAAGAAATTAAGATTTATAGGGGAAGATTTATTACAAATGGATACCTTTGCTTCACCCAAATCAGTTATCTATGTAGTATGAACAACGAAAATTTAGATTCAAACAATGCAAGAGCCTGTATTTTTGCTACTTAAATTCCTGGTGATGTAAAGAAATCTTTCTGGGCTGCTCAAAATTACTCAACCTTTCACAGACTTCCCTGTTTTAATATGCTACTTGGAAACTGTCCATCCTTTTGATGCAGACCACTCCAGAGAGGGCTTACTGTTTCTTTACAATAAATACTGGGCTACAGAATAGGTGAAAGGTAAAACATGTCTTGAGTGATTGTGTAATGATCTGCAACATGCTAGCTTTTTTTTCTTATTTCAGTTAAAATTTACGTGAAGCATTTACTTGAGCAAAAAGTGGAATAAGAGTGCCACTCCTATGGAAATGTAGTCATTGCTGAAGAATAGTTACATAGTCTCTCTCTGTCGTTCTGGGCTATTGGTATGGATGATTCTCTGAAACACAAAGATCAATAATAGAGTCCTTTATTAGGCAGATATTTTTATAAAAAATATTTATTTGGTGATTTAGAAGCACTAATTTTAGCCAAGATACTGACCTTTGTGTCACCCTATGACATCTTAAGTCTCTCCTACAAGACAGGATGAGATTTCCATAATTCCTCTTCCCTGTATTCTCTGAGTCAATAGTATATTCTGCATGTAGAGTGCTGGGTTGACGTAACGATAGCAGATGAGAGGTTAAAAAACAAGAGACAAAGAATGGTACTACATGCCCCTCAGCACCTGTCTAGTGCCATAAGACTTTATACCCACTAATACTTTTATTTCCTGTAACTTCTTTACAGGAACTCAGAAGTTTCAAAAGGCAGAAAACTGACTTCTGCATGACTCCTTTTCATCTCCTCCTCACTCCTCAGTCTGAGTCTAGCACAAATATCAGTAAGCTACCAAGACAGTCAAAAGGATTACTGTTTCTGGAAAGTACGAAGCAGGTTGGATGTCTGTGATTGAGATAAATTATTAATCTTTTTCAGCAAGGCACTCTATTCCAAAGAGCCGTGAGAGCTTGCAACATCCAGCACTGCTCCAAGGCTCAGCCACTTCAGTGAAGAAGTACCTCTGAGAGATATCCAGCAGCACCTGGAAGTAGGTGCTAGTGTTGTGTGGTGCCTGAGGGGTGACAAGCAGAGCCTTTAAACTGGAGAGTGGCCTAGAGTTAGAAGGTGTTACTGGGAGGAAAAAAAGAGGAAGTCACAACAAAAAAGGCAAGGCAAGAGTCTTAATGGTAGTTTTCAAGAACAAAGACACTCAACAAATGGAATTTAAGCAATGGTTCCTGATGACCTAGAGGAAAGTTTAAGTCTGATTTCTCCACGACATGTGTAAGACTAGAAGAAATACTGTTTTCAAAAAACAATGAGAATCTGAAGGACTTCAGAACTGTAAACTCTTTAAACAGTGTGAAAAAGGCAGAAAAGTTTAAACTGGAATGAGCAAACTAGTGTTGAGTACTTAAAAGATGGCACGATGAAGATGTGAAAATTAATTAGGGAGATATGACAAAGCACTTAAAGTGACTGTTAGAGTGCTACAGAAGATATTGGGATCACACTCTACTCATATTCAGGCCTAATAGCAGTGTGGCAATACAAAATTAGTCTATATATTGAAGTAGAACTCAGTAGACTAAATATCCTGAATATAGTCATGCTCCTAGTACAGAAAGGAACTGGATAAACATGGGCTATAAATTTATTTAAATCAACCTGCACAACCTTCACGGAATCACATCAAAAAGGGCCCATCAACAAGTATCAAGGAAAGCACAAATTCCTGTCTCTCTAGAATCATGAAATATTCAGATCCTATCTTTATTTTTTCCTTAACTGGATTTTGCATCTATCTAACTCTGATCATCCAAGGATTTGTTCTCTCTTAGTATTTTCTGCTAAAGATACTTCATCCCTTCGAGGCACTTACTCTTTATATATTTGCCACATTCTGCTACAGCAGGAACAGTTCATGTCCAGTTGTAGGATTGATTCTTTACTACCAAAGTCAGCTCTAATTTGACTCCAAAGAGAACAAGATTTGTACCTATTTGTTGTTTATGTGAGCTACAGAATGGGAAAAATTCATTATCCTGGTAACATGGACATTTATTTTGTCTCTTCCTACTGAAACATCTAAAATCTTCTTCAGAAGCCCTGCCAGGCTGCAGAAATATTATCAAAATGTATCCAGATGGTCATATTCTCAAGACAATTTCCCTGAACACGCCCTCATCAGGCAACCAAAACCCTTATGTCCTGCACTTCACAGGCAAAGAGAATTTGGTTGCAGGGATCTAAATATCAACAGCTGTCCCTAAAGTGAGTGTTACTTTTGAATAATGTACTAAGTATCTCATGTGTGCCTTATAGGGCTGTGTGAAAAATAGAATCACATAGAAATAACTGAAGATGATGAAGATTTAGTAATAAGGTTTCTGGATAGAAAAAACCCAAATCTAGGCATTGCTGGAAGTTGAGTATAGTAATGTATTTATGTTTCTGATCTAGAATCCAGTTGTATGTTTTTTCTGTTTCAGGAATTTTATACAGAATCACGACATTCTGAGGATATGAATTCTGTAATTTGAGAACTAGAGAAACTGGTTGTACTGCCTTTAGTGTAATACGAGATTCTAAATAAACAGAAATATTCAGCAACTGGCTCAGACACCTATGAGAACCAATGTCCAGAGTATAGACCACAATGTTCCCACAGAATTATGCAGTTTCCCATGTTACATATGCAGTGTGATATTCAGATTTTTTTTTCCAAGGCTGTATTTCATAGTATTAGTGGCTAACCATGTGATATAACTGCAACTGCAAACTGTGTGGTAAAAGGCACTGGAATATTTAATTAGCATGAATCTGCATGTATGCTTTTTAATAACGTCAAGTATTGAGCATCAGTTCTTCAATGCAGAATGCTCCTGAGACAAACTATGAATTCATATAAAGCCTACTTCTCTTGAGGTGTATCTATATTTGCAGTTTTAGTTTGGGTCTGGCCATTATAATCCTTACAAAACGTAAGGCACTGCCCTCTATTTTCCTGTTGATGTATTGTGGAATAAGAAAATAAACAGTTATTTCCTTACCCTTCTTCCTTATTTCCCTGAGGAAATAACATGAAGCAGGAAGCACCTGAACAGCTATTTCAGAAGCTTTTTCTTTCCCTCTACTTTTTCATCCTTTAAAAAGTGGGTGGTTAACACCTTACCTTGCTCTTGACAGGGAGCCTCAGGGGAGTTTCAAAAGCATACCACAGTCTGCAGTGGTTCACAGAAAGTGAAATAACACTAGAGGATTCTCATTTCAAAAGAAAATTTATTTCAGACAAGCGGAGGTTGTTCTGCTAGGTCTGAATCTTTGCTGCATTAAAAAAAGACCAGGAAAGTTCAGAGGATATCATTACATAGCTGATTCTTGTCTGTAGTCTGAAGACAGATAAATGGTAGAAAAGTCTCAAACTATTATTATTGGAAGATTCTCTGTATTAATTTCACTAATGGTTTGTGCATGATCTCAGCTAATTTATCACTCAGCTGCTCATCCTGGAGCTATCAAAAATGACTGTGAACAAATGGAAGATCACTAGGACTGGAGTTTTCAATTGTGCTGCTCTGTTCATCCTTCAATTCTACTTTAAGTCCAGATGCTGCAGGAAAAAATTACAGATGATATGATACTAGATATGCTGGATACGATACTAGAATTGGTGCATTTGCAAATGGGACTAGGGCAAAGAGTAACACCTTAAATCATGTTACTGGAACTCAAATGTCTAACACATATGGGTTAAATGTTTCATGTACTTCAGGAGTTTGAGAAAAAAAAAATAACGGAACTAAGAACGATAAACAACGTAGGCTTAGAAATCACAAATCAAAGTACATTTTATTCAAAAGTTTTTAAAAAATTAAAGAATACAAAGAATACAGGGTCATATGCATAGAATTTAGTGAAATTTAACAAAACCTCTCTCACATCTTTCATAGATAAATAAATTTAAATGACTTAGTATGGTTGCATTATTATACAGTTTTAAAATCAGCTGTGTAGCCATGAACAGAGGAGTGGTAGCTAGTACAGCATCAAGATCATTTACAAGGGTCATGAGTCAGTGTCAAGTAAACATCTTAACTTAGAATAATAAGCTACTGACCACATTAAAATTACTAAAAGTACATTTGTTGCAGAGAGTTCTATTTAAATATTACCTCTGGCTGTTAGTTTTTCTCAAGAACTGATAGAGAAAATTTAAGAGCAGGTTAAATCCCATCATTAAGCATGTAGGGATGGTCCCTCACTATGTAAAACAAAATGATGTTTAACGTAATAAAGCAGTTTTATATAATAGGAAATAAAAAGTTTCTAAGCTGGGAGATGGGGAGAAAGCTATCACAAAGAGCAGTTTTGCAACAAACATCAATAATATGTTTTAATTAATATCCAGATCTCTAGCACCTAACTTGCAGGATGCGAGCTGGAAAGCTGCAGCAGACATGACATCTACGAGTTAGAGATCTGCAACAGCTTTAAAGCTCACTGTAAAAGCTCACTTTGACAATATGGATAAGAAATAACAAAATCATAATCAAAGGAACTGGAACAGAACAAATGGAGTTCAAAAGTACTGAGTGTATAGTGTGAATGTTGTATCTTTAAGCTGGAACACTGGCTTGTCCTGAATGACTACTCGCATGATTGTGTGATGTAAACTCTGCAAATAGGGTAATTGTTTAGTGAATGTGAGAATGCTGAAGTACATGAATCTTCTGTTTGGCTGCATATTCCATGTTCCTTATCTGTGACTGTAAAAGACATTCACGGAGAATAAAGTTTGCTTAGCTTGCTTGGCTTAACTGCCTCGAGCTGAGTCATTTTTCTTTTCAGCCCGTCACACAAATACAACCAGTATAGTAGTGCATGGGACAATTTTTTGTTTAACAGTAAATGTTAACATGACGGAAGTTCTGTTGAAAAAGCATCACTTCTCAGTTAATATTGATTATCTTTAGCATACGATCTTGACTATCCTTTAATAAGATAGTGTACTTTAATTGAAAAAGAACATCTCTCTTTCAGTTAACTATTTCACTGGCTTTAGAACAATACTCTATTTACACCAAAAAGAGCCAAAGATCACTTAATGATATTATAAAAACAAGAAACATATACACTCTAGTCAAGAAGCTACATCAAATTAACTTTGGTTTAGAGTTGTCTAATTTTTTTTTAAATTATGGGTAAATTTTAATTTAGACTTAATTTTCTTGAAGTGGGATGGGAAATATTATCAAAAATCTGAAGGTGACTGTCATTCAGAATTTACTCCATTTTTGCTTCATGGATATATCTGTCCAGCTCTTAAAGAGGCATCTTGGAAAAAGTGGCTTCCAGACACACCAACTCTATATCCAAACAGAACAAAGAGATTAACAGCAAAATTTTGCTCAGGACAGATCAGTGTCTGACAATGTAAAAAGCTGGTGTAAAAAGCACAATAGTGTTTTCAGCACTGTTTTGAGCTGTGTCTAGTTTAGCCCATGTGGGACACAGCATGGGTTCCATAGGGGCTCTGAAGTCCAGTACAAAGTTTCTTACCTTCATGGCTAATTCATTGGCTTTGAGCATGCCTTTAGGAAACTCTTCATATAAGAGTGTTGATGTACTGTTGCGGAACACTTGGGGGCAGTGTGGGCGGTCGGAAGATTATGTGTTTTATC
>NW_010394758.1:0-840 GCF_000710305.1 Buceros rhinoceros silvestris
GGTCCTGCTGTTAGCAGAGCTCGGCGTCAGAGCCCTGTGCCTGGCGATTTTCTCTTACCAGCTGAGGAGCAGCAGTTCTGGAGGAGCCAGGGTCCCCTGGTGTGGAGCACCACCAGCGTCCTCCTGCTTGCCCTGACCCCACCAGAACCCCTTGTCTCCAGGTCCACACTGGACACACGTCGTACTCACACAGTGGAGATGACACGTGGGAGCATCACATTCATTGCCTCCCTGAAGAACAACCCTGGGCACAGAAAACAGAAAGAAAAGCCTGAGGACACCGATCCAGTGCGTGCCACATCCCAGCAAGGAGCTGGGCGCTCGTCCTACGCATCCCCTCTCTTGGGCAGGAGCAGGGGTAGGACAGGGGCAGGGCCGTGGTCATGTCCTAGAGTGGGGGGCATTTGGATGTGGGAGTCGGAGGGACAGGCCAGATCCCCTCACAGCCAGGGTGCTGACAGCACGCCTGGGGAAGGAGGGTAGCGTGAGCCCTGAGGTAGCCCATAGTTACTGGAGGAGCCCACCGAGACATGGACATGGTAGCCCTCTCCATCACTGCCACATCGCCCCCTCCCTCGCGGCAAATGACATTAGTTCTGCAGGGCTGTTGGCCCCGGCCAAGCCGGGCAGGCTTGGTGCAAAGGGCCCTTTGGCCGGGCAACCCTGGGTGCTCTTTGAGGAGCCTTTCCTCTCGCCATCCTGACCAAAAATTAATCTCTGCTTCCTTCAGCTGGAGGGGCGTTGCCTGGGCAGTCGGACCTCCTCCTGGAGATGGCTGGGATGAGAACGTCTGCTACAGGTGCCAACCTCCAGCACACTGAGAGCTCCTTCCATGCCCGC